>NC_074688.1:20128872-20338872 GCF_029448725.1 Salvelinus fontinalis | reverse complement strand
CTTATGGCAAGGTGCTCCATCATGCTGGAAAAGGCATTGTTCGTCACCAAACTGTTCCTGGATGGTTGGGAGAAGTTGCTCTCTGAGGATGTGTTGGTACCATTCTTTATTCATGGCTGTGTTCTTAGGCAAAATTGTGAGTGAGCCCACTCCCTTGGCTGAGAAGCCAACCCCACACATGAATGGTCTCAGGCTGCTTTACTGTTGGCATGACACAGGACTGATGGTAGCGCTCACATTTTCTTTTCCGGACAAGCTTTTTTCCAGATGCCCCAAACAATCAGAAAGGGGATTCATCAGAGAAAAGGACTTTACCCCAGTCCTCAGCAGTCCAGTCCCTGTACCTTTTGCAGACTATCAGTCTGTCCCTGATGTTTTCCTGGAGAGAAGTGGATTCTTTGTTGCCCTTCTTGACACCAGGCCATCCTCCAAAAGTCTCCGCCTCACTGTGCGTGCAGATGCACTCACACCTGCCTGCTGCCATTCCTGAGCAAGCTCTGTACTGGTGGTGCCTCGATCCCGCAGCTGAATCAACTTTAGGAGACAGTCCTGGCGTTTGCTGGACTTTCTTGGGCGCCCTGAAGCCTTCTTCACAACAATTGAACGGCTCTCCTTGAACTTCTTGATGATCCAATAAATGGTTGATTTAAGTGCAATCTTACTGGCAGCAATATCCTTGCCTGTGAAGCCCTTTTTGATGACGGCACATGTTTCCTTGCAGGTAACCATGGTTGACAGAGGAAGAACAATGATTCCAAGCACCACCCTCCTTTTGAAGCTTCCAGTCTGTTATTCAAACTCAATCAGCATGAGAGAGTGATCTCCAGCCTTGTCCTCGTCAACACTTACACCTGTGTTAACGAGAGAATCACTGACATGATGTCAGCTGGTCCTTTTGTGGCAGGGCTGAAATGCAGTGGAAATGTTTTTGGGGGATTCAGTTCATTTGCATGGCAAATAGGGACTTTGCAATTAATTGCAATTTATCTGATCACTCTTCATAACATTCTGGAGTATATGCAAATTGCCATCATACAAACTGAGGCAGCAGACTTTGTGAAAATTAATATTTGTGTCATTCTTAAAACTTTTGGCCACGACTGTACATACTGCACAGTACAGTACATCCCAGACCATGTTGTCCTATGCCCTGAAGTATGTCCTCTTCTAATGAATGCCATACATTCTTGCTTTATTACTCATTAAATAAATCTTCTTAAGACTACGGGGCAGTATCCTGAATTTCCGGGTGATTGAAGTGCCCAAAGTAAACTGCCTGTTTCTCAGACCCAGAAGCTAGAATATGCATATGATTGGTAGCATTGGATAGAAAACACTCTGAAGTTTCTACAACTGTTAAAATGAGGTCTATGCGTATAACATAACTGATTTGGCAGGCAAAAACCCAAGGAAAATCCATCCACATTTGTTTTTGGAGGTCTTTTCAATGCAAACCTATGGGATATACAAAAAAATGCTCAGAGATTGCAGTTCCTATGGCTTCCACTAGATGTCAACAGTCTTCATACAGGGTTGTTGGCTTGTTTCTTGAAAAACGAACAAGTAGTTGAAGTTTATCCAAGGTGTTCTCATCAGGATAGGTAGGCATTTGGCGCGTGTGAATGAGGGCGCGCTCTTCGTTATTTTCCTTTTCTTTTCAACACCGTTCTTTCCGTCTGAAATATTATCATTTATTTACATATTAGGGTACCTGAGGATTGATTAGAAACATTGTTTGACTTGTTTGGACGAAGTTTACCAATAGCTTTTTGGATTCCTTTGTATGCATGTTGAAGGAGTGGATTATTGAAATCAATTGCGCCAACTAAACTGACTTTTTTGGATATAAAGAAGGACTTTATCGAACAAAACAAACATTCATTGTGTAGCTGGGACGCTTGGGATTGCAAACAGAGGACGATCTTCAAAGGTAAGTGATTTATTTTATCGCTATTTGTGATCATTGTGAAGCCGGAGATGGATGAAAGAGTATTTTGATGTGGGGCGCTGTCCTCAGATAATCCCATGGTATGCTTTCGCCGTGAAGCCTTTTTGAAATCTGACAACGCAGTTGGATTAACACGAAGTTCAGCTTTTAAATGATGTAAGAAACTTGTATGTTCATGAATGTTTAATATTACGATTTTGTAATTTGAATTTGGCGAGCTCCAATTTCACCGGATGTTGTCGATGTTGATCGCGCCAGCGGGATCCGATCCCTAAGTCAACAAGGACTCCTGTCCCAACTGGCATCTGGTCAAATTAGTCACCATCCCATTCTGTGAGATGACGTCCATCCTATTAATATGAGAGGACAGATCCCAATCGTACGCAGTATCAATTCATTTCAGAGAGCATCATTTGCCACCATTTTATTGCAGGATGGATACTGATGAGGAAGGTACAGTTGAAGACAGACGTTTACATACATCTTAGCCAAATACATTTAAACTCAGTTTTTCACAATTCCTGACATTTAATCTAAGTAAAAATTCCCTGTCTTAGGTCAGTTAGGATCACCACTTCATTTTAAGAATGTAAAATGTCAGAATAATAGTAGAGCATGATATATTTCAGCTTTTATTTCTTTCATCACATTCCCAGTGTGTCAGAAAGTTACATACAGTCAATTAGTATTTGGTAGCATTGCTAATAAATTGTTTAACTTGGGTCAAACATTTCGGATAGCTTTCCACAAGCTTCCCACAATAAGTTGGGTGAATTTTGGCCCATTCCTCCTGACAGAGCTGGTGTAACTGAATCAGTTTTGCAGGCCTCCTTGCTCGCACATGCTTTTACAGTTCTGCCCACACATTTTTAATGGGATTGAGGTCAGGGCTTTGTGATGGCCACTCCAATACCTTGACTTTGTTGTCCTTAAGCCATTTTGTCCCAACTTTGGAAGAATGCGTGGGGTCAATTTCCATTTGCAAGAAACATGTGACCAAGCTTTACCTTCCTGACTGATGTCTTGAGATGTTGCTTCAATATATCCACATAATTGTTCTACCTCATGATGCCAGCTATTTTGTAAAGTGCACAAGTCCCTCCTGCAGCAAAGCACCCCCACAACATGATGCTGCCACCCCAGGGCTCCACGGTTGGGATGGTGTTCTTAGGCTTGCTAGCCTCCCCCTTTTTCCTCCAAACATAACGATGGTCATTATGGCCAAACAGTTCTATTTTTGTTTCATCAGACCAGAGGACATTTCTCCGAAAAGTACGATCTTTGTCCCCATGTGCAGTTGCAAACCGTAGTCTGGCTTTTATTTGGCGGTTTTGTAGCAGTGGCTTCTTCCTTGCTGAGCAGCCTTTCAGTTTATGTCGATATAGGACTCGTTTTACTGTGGATATAGATACTTTTGTACCTGTTTCCTCCAGCATCTTCACACGGTCCTTTGCTGTTGTTCTGGGATTGATTTGCACTTCTCGCACCAAAGTACATTCATCTCTAGGAGATAGAACGCGTCTCCTTCCTGAGCAGTATGACAGCTGCATGGTCCCATGGTGTTTATACTTGCGCTCTATTGTTTGTACAGATGAACGTGGTACCTTCAGGACTTTGGAAATTGCTCCCAAGGATGAACCAGACTTGTGGAGGTCTACAATTTCTAATCTGAGGTCTTGGCTTATTTATTTTAGTTTTCCCATGATGTGAAGCAGAGGCACTGAGTTTGAAGGTAGGAAATATATCCACAGTTACACCTCCAATTGACTCAAATGATGTCAATTAGCCTAGCAGAAGCTTCTAAAGCCATGACATAATTTTCTGGAATTTTCCAAGCTGTTTAAAGGCACAGTCAACTTGGTGTATGTAAACTTCTGCCCCACTGGAATTGTGATACAGTGAATTGTAAGTTAAATAATCTGTCTGTAAACAATTGTTGGAAAAATTACTTGTCATGCACAAAGTAGATGTCCTAACAGACTTGCCAAAACTTTAGTTTGTTATCAAGAAATGTGTGGAGTGGTTGAAAAATGAGTCTAAATGACTCCAATCTAAGTGTCTGTAAACTTCCGACTTCAACTGTACATCAAAGGTTTCAGGGAACTTTTTTAATTATCTCGAGAGTATTTTTTCTGTCTTTCTTCCTCACTAAATGTCCAAGTAAAGCGTTTAAAAGTCAGATATGAAGCTTTTGCTCCATCTATTCTACTCAAAAAAGGACACTAAGATGATGACGTTGAAATATAGCCCATGTTTCAATTGGTGGTGTGAAAATAGCAAGACTGGTTGGCCTCTGAGTATACCAAACATTAGGAACAACTTCCCACTATTGAGTTGCTCCAAGGTGTCGAAAGTGTTCCACAGGGATGCTCGCCCATGTTGTCTCCAATGCTTGCTATAGTTGTGTCAAGTTGGCTGGATGTCCTTTGGGTGGTGGACCGTTCTTGATACACATAGGAAACTGTTGAGCGTGAAAAAGCCAGCTGTTCTTGACACAAACTGGTTTGCCTGGCACTTACTACCATACCTCATTCAAAGGCAGTTACATCTTGTGCCTTACCCATTCACCCTCACATACAAAATCCATGTCTCAAGACTTAAAAATATTTTTTTAAGCTGTCTCCTCCCCTTCATCTACACTGACTGAAGTGACATCAATAAAGAATCATAGCTTTCACCTGGTCAGTCTGTCAATGAAAGAGCAGGTGTTCCTAATGTCGTGTAAACTCAGTGTAGAAGGAGCACCGAGGGACACAATTCAAACATACTGCATATCCTACAATATGATGTTTTAACATTTCTCTCTCCTGCAAAATAATCAGAATTGAAAGTTCATTAGGACCATTTTTCTCCTGTATATGATTGTATTCAATACTGATTGAAGACTGATTGAACAGACATTATTGCACATGCTCCTGTAGAAACTGCCACAGCTAGTACTGGTAGTGTGTCTAATGTACAAGGTAATTCCAGTGATTTAAATTGCTCACAGAAAGGGAATGGGAGGGATATCAAAACATCTAATCCTGGCCTTATATCCCAAGCACAGTGACCCGCGAAGCCTGCGGCATTGACTTATCGAGTGAGGCATGAGTCAGAATCCGATAATAACCCTCCTTCCCTCTTCACCCCCTCAGCCCCACCCTCTGTGAAGAGAGAGAGGAAGGCCAACACTGCTAACTTCATGTTGAATCAAAATTCCTTTAACAATTTGGTTCTTCGAGTCGGATCTCAAGATCTGCCTCTGTCGTTCCAAGAAACTGCTGAAAACCGTGCACAGGGGGATCCAGGATCCGTAAGACAAAGACCTGACCTCTGAATTGAGGGTTTATTTCAGGCCAGTGGTGAACTGGTACACGACAGAGGTGGTGACGAGATCAAATGAACATTGCTTTTCCCAGTCAGCGACAAGGTCGGTAGCCTATATTCTCGATTCTGGGGGCAATTATTTAAGTTATCCTTGATTTAATGTTCTAAAAGGTTTAGAATTTATCAATAATAGGACCTTTGCTATTCCAAACAGATCCAATGGGGTTTTGTATGACCAATATACAGGTATCGATAATGGGGCAGGTCTGAAATTGACCTGAGGTAAGGTGCACTACCGTTAAATATAAACAACTTAATAGATTCCGGGTGCCATAGGGGCCAGAGGGGTTATTAAGATGAGATACTAGGACAGGTGTTGACATGTGCAGTCGTGTTGTGCAAATAGGACAGCCATTAATTCAAAAGACATACCTAAATGAAGTTCTAAGCTAAGCAGTCTATCTGTATATGGGAGGTAGTCTGACTATGAAACGGAGCGGTACATATATTAAAATAGGTGAGGATAAACTAGGCTTTGTGAGAAGGAAGGGTGGTTCTGTTTGGGCAAGATGACTGCACTTATTCAATACTGAAAGAAGTATCAAAAAAGGAGGAGAGGGAAACCAAAATCTATAAATCTGAGATAAAAGCCAAATCTATAGACAAGAGGTTCCAGGAGAGAGGGAAACCTAATATGGCGGAGTAAGATACGAGATATTAACTTTAAAAGTCCTACGACACAAAATAATAGGTTATTAACTGGGACTTTACGCCCCCGGGAAATAGCTTATATTTGTACGGGTAAGATTTAATGTCCAACAAATGCAACGCTATAGATAAAGTTTCCAAACGGGAGAACAACCAAAATAACTAGGTAAAAACTAACGGTAAAAACAGCACATACATAGATCATAGAAATACATATACAGATAGTGATAAAGACCATAACTACTAGGAGTGGCTAGGATTTATTAAACATGGGTAGTAAATGCTCCAAGGAGGTCCCGGAATGGACGGGTGTTTGCGACTAGAGAAAATTGTAATAATAGGGTTATTGGCTCCTTTATTCCAAAAGTGGTGGTGGTTCAGGGGTTAAAAAGCTGCCTCCCAAGCTTGAGACCTGACTTCGATTCACGGTATATGCTCTGACTAAAATCTGAGTCTTTTAATTGTAATTAAACCATTTGTATGTTTTGCCTAAGAAAATATGGTCATTAGTGTCGGTATAGGATATAAACTGAAACGTTTTAATAACTTGTTTAGGTTCAAATGAAAGACTAATCTAATTCTAAATGATAGCGATGGGCTTTTGATGTGATACGTTGTGTTGCCTCAATGATCTGCATGAATAATGTATGGAGACGTGAGTCGTATTTATATTACTGAATCGTAGAAGAGACAGTTACCTAACCCTGATGAATTCTAAAGAATAACGGAGAAATACGATAAAGTTGTGCCCATCGGAATGTTATAATTATTATGGATGACTGACATGCGATTTAAATTTAGCGAAGTATATGGTACGTTTACATTTTGGAGTAGAGAAAGTTGAGAAGTTGATTTTACTTATACGATAGTTTTGATGCAGAACTCAGTTGGAGTAAATAGATGTTTTGCCTAGAGGCAGGAATAAGAGAGTTAGTTTTGGTATTGTATTGGCTACTAATTTTCAGGGTACGTTGCTAGAGGCAGGTTGATTTGTTGTGTAACGACGTAAAACAACGTCATTAGGTGGGATACACAATTACGTTACTCTAATGGATTTGGCCATTGTTCAGGTACACTATTTACTGTACTTCTGGCAGTATAATTTCGATTGAGAGATGTTGATTGACGTTGTAAAATTATATTCAAGATCCAACCTTTGTGATAAATTGGTTTTGGTTTATCGAACCCATACTATTGCCTGTTGCAGTTAGTCAACAATGATTACCAGTTCGTTGAAAGTTGCTGCGATGCACTTTTACAACCAGGCAATGATGTTGTGACTGATTAATTTGAATACATATTTGATAGGAATTCTTATATTAGGGATTGTTAATTCCATTAAGTAATAAATACTATAGTTGAGGAGTTTTTAATTAAAGAGAGCAACAGTGTGAATGTATATCCATACACATCCGAGCAGAGCAGAGCAGAGAGATAGGAGTGGCACAGACTGGGTCATGGTTACTGAGGGGAGACAGAGGGAATGAAAAACTTAGTTGGTTTCAGGAACTAAGGGAAAGCACTGATAACTTTTAAAGTAGATAAAACACTTAACAGAGAATTGTTAGGTTGATCCAGAATTGATACAAGGGCGGAGCCAAGTATAAAAGGGGGGATGGTCTAGGATAGGATGGGGCCTATTGGATAATAAACTATGGTCTAGGATAGGATGTGGCCTATCAGATAATAATAATAAACAAAAAAAAATTGCGTTCCCAACTTACTTGGCGGACACGAGTATGATAACTAAAAAATTAGGTCAAGATATTCTTCCTAGAGTTGGGTTCCTAGGATAATAATGGATGACATTCTAGCTAATCAAATAGAACAGATAGAATGAGGTCATTTTGCAGGGCTCTGGCAGTGCACCTCCTTGCACAAAGGCGGAGGTAGCGGTCCTGCTGCTGGGTTGTTGCCCTCCTACGGCCTCCTCCACGTCTCCTGATGTACTGGCCTGTCTCATGGTAGCACCTCCATGCTCTGGACACTACGCTGACAGACACAGCATACCTTCTTGCCACAGCTCGCATTGATGTGCCATCATGGATGAACTGCACTACCTGAGCCACTTGTGTGGGTTGTAGACTCCGTCTCATGCTACCACTAGAGTGAGAGCACCGCCACAAAATATCAGCCAGGAAGCATAGGAACTGAGAAGTGGTCTGTGGTCACCACCTGCAGAGTCACTCCTTTTTTGGGGGTGTCTTGCTAATTGCCTATAATTTCCACCTTTTGTCTATTCCATTTGCACAACAGCATGTGAAATTTATTGTCAATCAGTGTTGCTTCCTAAGTGGACAGTTTGATTTCACAGAAGTGTAATTGACTTGGAGTTACATTGTGTTGTTTAAGTGTTCCCTTTATTTTTTTGAGCAGTGTATAATATACAATACATATATTGATGTAGTGTAATATGTTGTGGTTGGTTTATTTAGATTGTATTTGGAAAACAAGAAATATTTCTAATAAAAATAGAATTGTGCTTTTTAATATTTCTAATAAAACTAGAAGTACGATTAAAGGTATAATATTTAGTCATAGGGTGGATATGTTACGGGGATTTTGTGTTTAATGACTAAAATATGTATACATTTGAATTATAACTCATAAATGTTGAATGTTATGTGTTCCTTGTTAGAAAGAATGGGTTTATCTTCAGACAGGTTAGAATGATGTCTCTACCCAGGGAGGGGAAAGACCTTGAGTTGGTTGTAGATAGTTTAACACGTGGCAGACAGTAATGAGAACTCAAACTGTATTGCCATTGTATCCGAGAGGAAGTTGGACATTAAAACCTATGACGTCATTTGTATTATATAACCTGATGTAAAATGTATTATGATCAGTACTCTCGAGAATAAACGCTATTGATTGATTGATTTTAAGACTGGTATCTGTCCATTTTATGCTGATAATTATCTTACAAATTCTTATTTATGGGCAGAGTGTTTTAATTGAATTGGTTAATAAACAGGAATCAAAATTCCTTTAACACTTCACCACCGCATCTTCATACCTCAAGCTCATCTCCATACCAGGAGAAGACTTACAGTAGTACTTTTCTTCTTCGTGTATGGTTCTGTTAGTTTATGAAAACAAAATTTGATAAAAGTTATAACATGTTGAAAAAGGCTTCAAGCGATTAGAAAGTTGAAATATTTTTGAAATGTGTTTATTAGATAAAGTACTTGTATAAGATTACTGCAGTCATCTTCATATTTTCTTCCAAAGTTTGTTTTCGATCATGTAAAAACTGCACCAATATAAACTGTTACCGCTTTAAGTACTATTAAGGGCACTAATATTTCCTATATTCTCAGATTTACAAAATTGTGCTAAGCAATGTAAATCCTTTGTATCCTCGTGTTGCCAGTTTGAGTCTATGGTGAAGATTGGGCTCCCTCAAATTATTTCCATTTTCAGCCATAGCTGAACTTGGAGCCTGATTTGTCTTTTAAATGTAAAATCGTTGATCCCATGGTGCACATTTGGTGAATAATGAATGCTATGCAGCATATTTTTGCATATACTCTATAACATATATATATATGTCTCTCTTCAATACCTTGACAGTCCCACTAATTATTGTATAGGCAATTTTCACCTAATGGCTCCATACAAAACTATTACAGCTGCACATTTGTTTTATTGCATAGTAAAATAACCTTGTTTCTAATTTAGGAGCATGAGACTCACGTTACTATGTGACTCAGATTTGAATCAGATCTCATTGCTCATAAGTCCATATTTATTTTGACATTTCCAGTGCAGCAGGAAAGTATTATGAAAAATATGAATGTTCTTATTATCAAATCAATGTACCAAAAATATATACGTTGTTATGGATATCATACCATGAGTTTAACACTAGTGTGTGTGTGTTTCCCTACTTTTTGTGTGTATCCTATGCAATAATAATACAGTATGAGAATCTATACAGTCAGGGTGCCAATCAAAACATAAAGGCAATGCCTACAGGCTTCTTTTATCTGACACATTGCTCCACATTATGATTGACGTGATGGAAAGTCTGCCACCAAGACATGGGAAAATTGTTTTTTGGGGGGGAGTGGTGGTTGCAGGGCACTGGGGAAGCTTGGTGTTTGCTTCTCCTGCTCTAGCCAACAGAATGACAACAAGCCTAGGGCCCGGGCCCTGACAATGACAGCATTGTGCTTCGTCTGGCTTCCAGCATGGGACTGTGGGCTCTGCCAATTAGGTCAGGGCTGATAGAAAGTTGCTTCATCTATCGCGATTAGCCAGCCAGGCTAGTCAAGCAAGCCGCCAGTGGCTGGACCAAACAACCGAGACCCCTTGTGTAGCTGCAGTCACTGTCACACATTTTTCAAGCCTCATCTATTCTTTGTCTGCACATCTCTGTCTGCTAGTTAGGCTACTTACAATGTAGCAGTGCCAGAACTGTAAGGTTATACGCAATGTTGAGGTGTGTTGGACAATCTAGCAGGTCAAGGCTACAATCACAAATACCAAGTAAGGAAGGCTATTATTGCACACACAGTACTTCAACTAGGGTATGTCTTTCATTGAAAATACAGTATAAACTGTAACTTGCTCAATCTACTCTATGACCTTGAAACTGAATTGGAGGTTGTGATGCTGTAGATTCATTTTAGCACCTTTACTCTTCAGTGATATCAGTACAGTTGTTTGATAAGGTTATTAATATAATTTCACAATACAAAAATGGTATAATAGGTTGACCTGAATTACTGACTGCAAATCCTTAAATACACCCCCTTCCCTTCCATTTTAATTAACCATGGCCTAGAGAGACATGGGAAGTCACTCCTTAAATAACTGGCAGCTGCTTTAAATGAGAATTAGATTAATTTTCTGCTTAGTGCAATCATGGTGATTAGAACTGATTAGTTCTAGGAAGAAGTCATAATTTCCTAAGGATTTAATGCAGTACAATATCAGGTGCCACTATTTACTCGGCTGAATTGAAATGGACTGGATTTAAATAGTGTTGGCATTTTCAGACTGAGCTCTGAATACTCCTGTATTATTTGATTAGTAATAAATGGTATTTTTGCCAACTTCCAGAATCAAAATTTATATTCATATGTCTTACATGGTCAGGAAAGGAAAACCAGTTGTCCATATCAAATAGACTCGACCATCAGGTGCATGTAATATTTTATTTTACAGAGTAAAGGAGTAAAACTGAACAGAGTGTTCCATTAACTATACTGTGGAAAATTTCTCCAAAGTTATTAGACCACAGACAATACAAATCCACTGATAATGAACTCTGTGAATCATGTGATTGGTTGCATGGGGCATCTGCATGCATCTGTCTAATCATGGGTATCAGAGGAAGAAAATGAAGAGGCGACTCCGGGATGCTGGCCTTCTAGGTAGTTCCTCTGTCCAGTGTCTGTGTTCTTTTGCACATCTTAATATTTTATTTTTATTGGCCAGTCTGAGATATGGCTTTTTCTTTGCAACTCTGTCTAGAAGGCCAGCATCCCGGAGTCGCCTCTTCACTGTTGACGTTGAGACTGGTGTTTTGCAGGTACTATTTAATGGAGCTGCCAGTTGAGAACTTGTGAGGCGTCTGTTTCTCAAACTAGACACTCTAATATACTTGTCTTCTTGCTCAGTTGTGCACCGGGGCCTCCCTTTTTCTATTCTGGTTAGAGCCAGTTTGCGCTGTTCTGTGAAGGGAGCAGTACAGAGCCTTGTACAAGATCTTCAGTTTCTTGACAATTTCTCACATGGAATAGCCTTCATTTCTCAGAACAAGAATAGACTGACGAGTTTCAGGAAAAAGTTATTTGTTTCTAGCAATTTTGAGCCTGTAATCAAACCCACAAATGCTGATGCTCTAGATACTCATCTAGTCTCAAGAAGGCCTGTTTTATTGCTTCTTTAATCAGTACAACAGTTTTCAGCTGTGCTAACATAATTGCAAAAAGGTTTTCAAATTATCAATTAGCCATTTAAAATGATAAACTTGGATTAGCTAACACAACGTGCCATTGGAACACAGGAATGATGGTTGCTTACAATGGGCCTCTGTACGCCTATGTATATATTCCAGAGAAAATCAGCCGTTTCCAGCTACAATAGTCATTTACAACATAAATAATGTCTACACTGTATTTCTGATCAATTTGATGTTATTTTAATGGACAAAAAAATTACTTTTCTTTCAAAAACAAGGACATTTCTAAGTGACCCCAAACTTTTGAACGGTAGTGTACATTTTAGCAATTCAACATGGAAATTAAGAAGTGGAATACTGAACATTGCATGCATACCATTATCTTGAATCTTAATCAGAAGGACAAATAAACAAGACATGTGTCACGACTTCAACCGAGGCAGGCTCTCCTTCCCGTTCGGGTGGCGTTCGGCGGTCGTCGTCACCGGCCTACTAGCTGCCACTGACTCTTTTTCCTCCCCCTCCTTATGTGTTTATTTGTATCACCTGGTTTGGGGTAATTGGCAATTAGTGTGGCTTTATTAGCCAGCCAGATTGTATGCTTCTTTGTGCGGGATTGTTCGTCTGTTGCTGTGGATTTCGGGAGTGGGTTTTGTATTGTGTACTGGGTTTGTCTCCCGTGTTAGAAGACAGGTGTTTATGACACCCAGTAAGTCCGTGTTGGACATTTTGGTTTGCCGGTTAGGCATTAAATATCACCGCATTGAAGCTCTGCTGTTCCTGCGTCTGATTTCACACCCCACCGACACCCAGGTCGTTACAGAATCCCGCACCGATTTAAATGGAGTCAGCAGGAGCAGCAGCCAACCCTCTCCCATCGATGGAGGAACGGGTTCTCCACCACACAACTGTCCTCCATCGGATCGGATCCGCCATGGACCAAATGATGGAGAGAATGGAGCGATGGGAGAGGAGTGGGCTCCTCTCTCCACCTTCGGCTCCCCCCCCCCAGGACTCTTCATCCCCCGGCTCCAGCGCGCTCCGTCTTACGCTCCCGAGGGATTATGATGGAGCAGCGGCAGGTTGTCAGGGGTTCTTACTCCAACTGGAGCTATACCTGGCCACTGTTCGCCCCACTCCCTCGGGAGCGGAGAGGGTGAGTGTCCTCGTCTCCTGCCTAACGGGTCGTGCTCTGGAGTGGGCCAACGCAGTCTGGAATGGCCCGGACTCCGCGAAGGAGCACTACCCGGAGTTTACCCGTCGTTTTCGTGCCGTGTTTGACCACCCCACAGACGGCCGAGCGGCGGGTGAGAGACTATTTCATCTCAGGCAGGAGAAGAGGAGCGCACAGGATTTCGCGCTGGAGTTCCGGACCTTGGCCGCGGGATCAGGGTGGAACGACAGGGCCCTTATTGACCACTACCGGTGTAGTCTCCGGGAGGACGTCCGCAGGGAGCTAGCGTGTCGGGACATCGCGCTTTCTCTAGATGAACTTATTGACATGTCTATCCGACTGGATACTCTGCTGGCTGCCCGCGGGCGTTCGGAGAGGGTCCTGTGCGTTCCACCACCCAGCGCCCCGGCTCCCATCCCGATGGAGTTGGGAGGGGCCGCGCCTAGGGGTACCGGAGGAGGAGGCCCCCCCTGCACCAACTGTGGTCGGAGAGGACACACGTTCGACCGGTGCTGGGGGGGTCTGTCTGGGAGTCGAGATGTCAGGCGGAACGCTTCTCGATCACCCCAGGTGAGTCAGCACCAAACTCACCCAGAACCCCCTGTTGGTCACATGTTTGTCTCAATTTTTTTCCTTTATTTTTTCCCCTCTTCCCAGCATAGGGCACTAGTCGATTCAGGTGCAGCTGGGAACTTTATGGATCGCGGACTCGCCCGTAAGTTGGGCGTTCCGCTTGTGCCGATAGATTCTCCCTTTCCCGTTCACTCCCTAGATAGCCGGCCATTAGGGTCAGGGGTGGTCAGGGAGGTCACAGTTCCCCTGGACATGGTAACGCAGGGGAATCATAGGGAACGTATCAGTCTCTTTATTATTGATTCGCCTGCGTTTCCAGTGGTGCTGGGTGTTCCCTGGTTGGCCCGGCACAATCCCAATATTTCGTGGAGACAGGGGGTTCTCCAGGGGTGGTCAGAGGAGTGTTCTGGAAGGTGTCTGGGAGTTTCCATTGGTGCCACGTCGGTGGAGAGTCCAGACCAGGGTTCCACGGTGCGCATTCCCCCCGAGTATGCCGATTTGGCAATCGCTTTCTGTAAAAAGAAAGCGACGAAATTACCACCACATCGACCGGGTAGGGATTGTGCGATAGATCTCCAGGTTAACGCTGCGCTTCCTAAGAGTCACGTGTACCCTTTGTCCCAAGAGGAGACGTTGGCTATGGAGACATATGTCGCGGAGTCTCTGGGACAGGGGTACATTCGGCCCTCCATCTCACCCGTCTCCTCGAGTTTCTTTTTTGTGAAGAAAAAAGAGGGAGGTTTGCGTCCGTGTATTGATTATAGAGGTCTAAATGCCATCACAGTGGGGTTTAGTTACCCACTACCTCTCATCGCTTCGGCGGTGGAATCATTTCACGGAGCGCAGTTCTTTACAAAACTGGACCTCAGGAGCGCGTACAGTCTGGTGCGTATTCGGAAAGGAGATGAGTGGAAAACCGCATTTAGTACCACATCGGGCCACTATGAGTACTGCGTCATGCCGTATGGGTTAAAGAATGCTCCAGCCGTTTTCCAATCCTTTGTAGACGACATTCTCAGGGACCTGCACGTGCAGGGGGTAGTTGTGTATATCGATGACATTCTGATCTACTCAACTACTCACGCCGCGCATGTATCTCTGGTGCGCAAAGTGCTTGGCAGACTGCTGGAGCATGACCTATACGTCAAGGCTGAGAAGTGTGTGTTCTCCAAACAAGCCGTCTCCTTCCTGGGTTATCGCATTTCCACCTCGGGGGTGGTGGTGGAGAGTGACCGCATAAAGGCCGTGCGTAATTGGCCGACTCCAACCACGGTGAAGGAGGTGCAGCGGTTTTTGGGTTTTGCCAACTACTACCGGAGATTTATCCGGGGTTTTGGCCAGGTGGCGGCTCCCATTACCTCACTGCTAAAGGGGGGCCCGGTGCGGTTGCGGTGGTCGGCGGCGGCGGACGGAGCTTTCAACAGGTTGAAGGCTCTGTTCACGGATGCTCCCGTGTTGGCGCATCCGGATCCCTCTTTGGCATTCATAGTGGAGGTGGATGCGTCCGAGGCTGGGGTGGGTGCCGTGCTATCACAGCGCTCGGGTACGCCACCAAAACTCCGCCCCTGCGCTTTCTTCTCTAGTAAGCTCAGTGCAGCGGAGCGTAACTATGATGTGGGGGATCGGGAGTTGTTAGCGGTGGTCAGGGCTCTGAAGGTGTGGAGACACTGGCTTGAGGGGGCTAAGCACCCTTTTCTCATCTGGACCGACCACCAGAATCTGGAGTATATTCGGGCAGCTCGGAGACTGAACCCGCGTCAGGCAAGGTGGGCCATGTTTTTCACCCGGTTTCGGTACACGTTGTCTTATAGACCAGGCTCCCAAAACGTAAAGGCTGATGCATTGTCCCGCCTTTACGACACGGAGGATAGGACCACCGAACCCACTCCCATCATCCCCGCCTCGAGGCTGATAGCGCCAGTGGTATGGGAGGTGGACTCGGACATCGAGCGGGCGCTACGGGCGGAACCCGCGCCTCCTCAGTGTCCGGCGGGCCGTAAGTACGTACCGCTTGGTGTTCGGGACCGACTGATTCGGTGGGCTCATGTCCTACCCTCCTCGGGTCACCCTGGGGTGACGAGGACCGTGGGGAGCCTTCGGGGGAGGTATTGGTGGCCTACCTTAGCTCGGGACGTTAGGGTTTATGTCTCCTCCTGTTCGGTATGCGCTCAGAGTAAGGCTCCTAGGCACCTTCCTAGAGGGAAGTTGCAACCCCTCCCCGTTCCACAACGACCATGGTCTCATCTGTCCGTAGACTTCCTGACAGATCTCCCCCCTTCTCAGGGAAACACTACGGTTCTGGTCATTGTGGATCGGTTTTCTAAGTCCTGCCGTCTCCTCCCGTTGCCCGGTATCCCTACTGCCCTACAGACTGCGGAGGCCTTATTCACTCACGTCTTCCGGCACTACGGGGTGCCGGAGGACATCGTTTCTGATCGGGGCCCCCAATTCACGTCCCGAGTATGGAGGGCGTTCATGGAGCGTCTGGGGGTCACGGTCAGCTTGACTTCCGGTTTTCACCCCGAGAGTAATGGGCAGGTGGAAAGAGTGAACCAGGAGGTGGGTAGGTTTCTGCGGTCGTATTGCCAGGACCGGCCAGGGGAGTGGGCGAGATACATTCCCTGGGCCGAGATGGCCCAGAACTCCCTACGCCACTCCTCTACTAATGTGTCCCCCTTTCAGTGTGTGTTGGGGTACCAGCCGGTTCTGGCACCATGGCAGCCGAGCCAGACCGAGGCTCCTGCGGTGGAGGAGTGGGTACAGCGCTCCAAAGAGACCTGGAGGGCCGTCCAGGAGTCCCTCCAACAAGCTACTACTAGGCAGAAGAGGAGCGCTGACCGCCACCGCAGTGAGGCCCCCGTGTTTGTACCGGGGGAAAGGGTCTGGCTCTCGACCCGAAACCTACCCCTCCGCTTGCCCTGCCGGAAGCTGAGGCCGCAGTGTGTAGGGCCCTTCAAAGTCCTGAGGAGAATAAACGAGGTGTGTTATCGGTTAAAACTCCCTTCCTATTATCGTATTAACCCCTCGTTTCATGTGTCTCTCCTCAGGCCGGTGGTAGCTGGTCCCCTGCAGGACGGTGAGGTGCTGGAGGTCCCTCCTCCCCCTTTAGACATCGAGGGGTCCCCGGCGTATACGATACGGGCCATTCTGAACTCAAGACGCCGGGTGAGGGGCCTGCAGTACCTCGTAGACTGGGAGGGGTACGGTCCGGAGGAGAGGTGCTGGGTACCGGTGGAGGACATTTTGGATCCATCTATGTTAAGGGATTTCCATCGCCTCCATCCGGATCTCCCTGCGCCTCGTCCTCCGGGTCGACCTCGAGGCCGGTGTCGGCGCGCTGCGGGAGCCACGCGTCAGAGGGGGGGTACTGTCACGACTTCAACCGAGGCAGGCTCTCCTTCCCGTTCGGGTGGCGTTCGGCGGTCGTCGTCACCGGCCTACTAGCTGCCACTGACTCTTTTTCCTCCCCCTCCTTATGTGTTTATTTGTATCACCTGGTTTGGGGTAATTGGCAATTAGTGTGGCTTTATTAGCCAGCCAGATTGTATGCTTCTTTGTGCGGGATTGTTCGTCTGTTGCTGTGGATTTCGGGAGTGGGTTTTGTATTGTGTACTGGGTTTGTCTCCCGTGTTAGAAGACAGGTGTTTATGACACCCAGTAAGTCCGTGTTGGACATTTTGGTTTGCCGGTTAGGCATTAAATATCACCGCATTGAAGCTCTGCTGTTCCTGCGTCTGATTTCACACCCCACCGACACCCAGGTCGTTACAACATGCATTACATAATTGGAAAACAAAGATTACAACTATGAATATACTTTCTACACCAAGCCTGTTTCTGAGGAAAACAACACCCACATAGACAGTGTATATTTCCAGTTTTCAACCAATCAATAATTAGCTGGGAGGGATGTATCTATTGTATCAGAGGCCCCATGGAGACTACTTTGATCTGCTGTGTATCGAGTGATTACGCTCAGAATTAATCGTATGCACACAGAAATGCCACGGAGGAGAAAGAGGACGATGGAATGAAAGGAAATGGATATAATGATGCATATTTCTGTGGCTGCTTGTGCTTTTATATAGTAGATACTGAAAACAATTATGAATCGTGGTGAATTAAACACTCCGGGTCACTGACAAGCAAGTGCATTCCAAACCAAGTAAAAACTCTGGCAACAACCTCTAAGAAAGAGCAGATCATCCGAGTGCTGAATAAAGCTGATAGTAAAGAGGGAAAAGATGTATTATCTTTGGATTGTTTTGTCTTCAGGCATACTGAAACAAAATAGCATGTGGATGGAAAATGTAAGCTAAAACGCATTAAATGGTCATTAATAATTAAAGGAAAACTCCACCACAATTTTTGGGGGTATTTGGTTCATTAGTCCATGGTTGACATAGTCCCAAAATGTTTTGATTCTCACCAAGTTTTCAGGATATGTAACTTTTTGTAAATATAGAAAACCATCACCATATGATGCATTTTGCATCTATTAATGATGTGTTTTGTATCATATGATGTCAAATGCATCATATGGGGTTGATTTCTGTATTTTGAAAGTTACATATCTTGAAAACTTGATTGCTGACAGGCAAAATGTATTGGGACTACAGTATTTGTCTTTGCTTTGCTGCAGTGTAATTCCAGCAGAGCATAAAAGCCCCCAAACATGTGGGGATGAGCGCATGCTTAGTGTTTCCTCATTTAATGAGTTACATGGATTCTATGCTCCATACTGTAACCAAATGGGGGGGCATGCCTCAGAATAGATGTAATAAAGCATACATGAATGTTACATTTATGACATGATATAGTACACTGTCTTTGTAGTTCTTTTCAAATGTCTTATAACCTGGGCATCAATGGACAGAAACATTTCATCGTTTTTTAGGTCACACGGTCCGTTGATCACCAGGCATATGATTTAGGGGAGTGCAGAATAAGAGCAGCTAGGATGTGTGTCACTGTGACTCTATATCAAAGGGACCCAATAGTCTGGGGAGAGAGATTTGTACTCTTGTACTCTACTGTATTGATTTTTGCTAATAATATAGCTGGCTATTGATATTCCCACCGGTGGAGCATATAGGACCCCCCGTATTTGGTAAAATGAAGGCAGATCTGCCTGAGTAGTAAGAATGTCCAGTCTGTGATATTGAGCTTGGTCTCTGAGGGTTACGACTGTGTGTGTGAGTGTTTGTGTGTGTTTGCCCCTCCATACGCATGCATTCATGTGTGAAGAGGCTGGAGAGATTCATGACTTAGTGGTATTAGTTAGGAGGCTGTGATTGAAGATGGAGCCTCAATAATGAAGAAAAGTGTTTATGAACAAATACAGGAGGCTGAGGTAACTACTCAGACTTTGTATAATTTTCTTTCTTTTTTGCCTTTGTTCAGATTTAGTATGCACAGTAATTTGGGTCCAATTTGACTCTTTAATTTCCGGTGGCCTTTTTAGTTACCAATCTGTCTCAGCAGCTCGTCCAGTGGGTGCCATTAGCACTTTCTCCCAGAGGTGGCGGTGTGAAATCAGCCGGAACATTCACCTGTGAAGCTGTGAAATCAATAAAAGGATTCAGTGCCTGGCTCGGCAGTTTGTGGAAAGAAACGAGGGTACAAACAATAAACTTTCAAAGACAAATGTGCAAGGCTGTGTTTAGTTCAATTTAGTGTAATTCTCTGTTTTCTCATTCTGATTCTAGAAGTCCCCTGACCAGAGACAGTATTCTGGCTAACCTGGTCAGCCTGTAAACAATTATAGATCTCCCTCCATCCACTATGGATATTCCATCCATTCTAGTGATCTGGTCGTGTGGTGCCAGGACAACAACATCTCCTTCAACGTGATCAAGACAAAGGAGATGATTGTGGACTACTGGAAAAGGAGGGCTGAGCATGCCCCCATTCTCATCAACAGGGCTGTAGTGGAGCTGGTCGAGAGTTTCACCTTCACATCACCAACAAACTATCATGGTTCAAACACACTAAGACAGTCGTGAAGTGGGCACGACAAAGCATATTCTCCACCTCACGAGACTGAAAAGATTTGGCATGGGTCCTCAGATCCTCAAAAGGTTCTACAGCTGCACCACCGAGAGCATCCTGACTGGTTGCATCACTGCCTGGTATGGCAACTGCTTGGCCTCTGACCGCAAGGCAGTGTGTACGGCCCAGTATATCACTGGGGCCAAGTTTCCTGCCATCCAGTACCTCTATACCAGGCGGTGTCAGAGGAAGGCCCTAAAATTGTCAAAGACTCCAGCCACCCTAGTCATAGACTGTTGTCTCTGCTACCGCACGGCAAGCGGTATCAGAGTACCAAGTCGAAGTTCAAAAGGCTTCTTCCCCCAAGCCATAAGACTCCTGAACAGCTAATAAAAAGCTCCCAGACCCCTCTTTTACGCTGCTGCTACTCTCTGTTAATAATCTATGCATAATCACTTGAATTAACTCTACCTGCATGTACATTTTACCTGAATTACCTCAAGTAACCGGTGCCCCCGCACATTGCCTCTGTACCGGTACCCCCTGTATATACTCTCGCTTGTTATTTTACTGCTGCTGTTAAACTATTTGTTACTTTTATTTTCTATATTTAACTTATATATTTTTTACTTAGTTAACACTTATTAGTATTTTTTTCTTAACTTCTTAAACCATTGTTGGTTAATTAAGGGCTTGTAAGTAAACATTTCACTGTTGTGGAGGCGCTACCAGGAGACAGGCCAGTACATCAGGAGACGTGGAGGAGGCCGTAGGAGGGCAACAACCCAGCAGCAGGACCACTACCTCCGCCTTTGTGCAAGGAGGAGCACTGCCAGAGCCCTGTAAAATGACCTCCAGCAGGCCACAAATGTGCATGTGTCTGCTCAAACGGTCAGAAACAGACTCCATGAGGGTGGTATGAGGGCCCGACGTCCAGAGGTGGGGGTTGGCTTACAGCCCAACACCGTGCAGGACGTTTGGCATTTGCCAGAGAACACCAAGATTGGCAAATTGGCCACTGGCGCCCTGTGCTCTTCACAGATGAAAGCAGGTTCACACTGAGCACATGAGCACATGTGACAGACGTGACAGAGTCTGGAGACGCCGTGGAGAACGTTCTGCTGCCTACAACATCCTCCAGCATGACCGGTTTGGCGGTGGGTCAGTCATGGTGTGGCATTTCTTTGTGGGGCCACACAGCCCTCCATGTGCTCGTCAGAGGTAGCCTGACTGCCATTAGGTACCGAGATGAGATCCGAAGACCCCTTGTGAGACCATATGCTGACACATGCACATTTGTGGCCTGCTGGAGGTCATTTTGCAGGGCTCTGGCAGTGCTCCTCCTTGCACAAAGGCGGAGGTAGCGGTCCTGCTGCTGGGTTGTTGCCCTCCTACGGCCTCCTCCACGTCTCCTGATGTACTGGCCTGTCTCCTGGTAGCGCCTCCATGCTCTGGACACTACACTGACAGACACAGCAAACCTTTTTGCCACAGCTCGCATTGATGTGCCATCCTGGATGAGCTGCACTACCTGAGCCACTTGTGTGGGTTGTAGACTCTGTCTCATGCTACCACTAGAGTGAAAGCACCGCCAGCATTCATAAGTGACCAAAACATCAGCCAGGAAGCATAGGAACTGAGAAGTGGTCTGTGGTCACCACCTGCAGAACCACTCCTTTATTGTGGGTGTCTTGCTAATTGCCTATAATTTCCACCTTTTGTCTATTCCATTTACACAACAGCATGTGAAATTTATTGTCAATCAGTGTTGCTTCCTAAGTGGACAGTTTGATTTCACAGAAGTGTGATTGACTTGGAGTTACATTGTCTTGTTTAAGTGTTCCCTTTATTATTTTGAGCAGTGTATATTGCCTGTGTGCAGGGGCCGGAAGGGCATTATGGATATGATGCCTAGTGTCAATACCTCTCTAGGAAGACATTAGTACTTTAACATTTGACCTTGGAGACAGATCCATTTCTGGAGAATTGGCGATGGTCCACGGAAAGAGTACCTTGTAGTACATTACAGAAGTATATTGTAACAGAATGTCATAATGGATGGCTTTGAACTATTAGTTGTGTAACATTCCGAGAAAGAGGCCTGAAATCCCTCTTTTTTGCAAACAATGCTAGGCACTTATGGGTTGGAATGGCCACCCTCCAACCACACACATACCTGCAGCCTTAAAGCTCTACTGCATAATACTCATTTTATTTTTTCTGATTTTTCTGATTTTCTGATTTAAATTAACACATGTTACAATATGCTTGCCTCAGATGGAGCACCTGTATCTGAAAAAGAAATGTGTAAAGAATCCAAAGGCATTTCTTCCCAAGGAGTTTTCACCAATTTAAGTGCTAGTAATTTGTTTGTTAGCTATCTCTGGCAAATATAATAGGATATTGGCTCTATTCGATTTCTGTCTCTGCTGCTCCTTTTCTTCTGAAAGTTAGTGAGCCAGATGTATTGTGCCTTCTTAATAGCTCTCCAACCATCGCTCTCTCCCTGACTACTACTATCGTTCTCTCCTACAATCCCTCTCTCTCCATCCCTCTCTCCTACCATCCCTCTCTCCTACCAAACCTCTATTTTACCATCCCTCTTTTACCATCCCTCTCTCCTACCATCCCTCTCTCCTACCATCCCTATCTCTTACCATCCCTCTCTCTTACATCCCTCTCTCTTACAATCCCTCTCTCTTACAATCCCTCTCTCTTACCATCCCTCTCTCCTACATTCCTTTCTCTTACCATCCCTCTCTCCTACCATCCCTCTCTCTTACCATACCTCTCTCCTACCATCCCTCTCTCCTACCATCCCTTTCTCTTACCATCCCTCTCTCCTACCATCCCTCTCTCTTACCATCCCTCTCTCTTACCATCCCTCTCTCTTACCATCCCTCTCTCTTACCATAAATGTATTCTACCGTCCCTCTCTCCTACCATCCCTCTCTCTTACCATCCTTCTCTCCTATCATCCCTCTCGCCTAACCATACCCACCCCCTCTACTCCCTCCCTCCTACTTTCTCCCTCTCTCAGTTTCAGTGACATGGCCTCTTACATGAGCAGACTGCCAGTGTGTTCTGTGCCAACTGGGCTAGCTCTGGGGACACGGTGAGCAACCCTTTATCTCCTAGAAACAGACATGTCCCGTCGCCTCCTCAGGGGGCTGCTGTGGGAATGGAGGGAGGGTGAAGACTAGGAGGGGGCCAGCAGGTTCTCCTCTAATCCAAACCAAGAGTCTGACAAAAAAAATGCAGACACAAATGCACGCATACAAATAAACGAAGGCATGCACACATTTACAAGCAGGATTACACAAGGGCATGCACACACACACACACTTCCGCAAACACACTCCCACACGCGCAAAAACGTGCACTAACACACACACACACACACACACACACACACACACACACACACACACACACACACACACACACACACACACTGGGTTCCCTGTGCTGAGGATGGTGGCGATTTATGATTTCTGTATTAATTAACATACCTTTCCCGCTCCCTCAGGGCAGCTGTCCCCTTCCCTTAATGTTAAATTACATTTTTTCCCCTTTTCAGATTGCTCTCTCCTCAGTTACAATCAGAATACGGGCTTGAGTCAGACCTGAATAATGTCCTTTCAAAGAGAAACACTCTCTCTGTCTTTGTTTCCTAATCTCTCCTCTCACTGCCGTCAGGTCATTCATCTGCCAGAAATATGCTTCTCATTTCACAGGGATGATAGAAATGTATCAACTCAGCTGAGCAGGCGACTGAGGGTACTTTACCTGCTGCAGCCTAGCTGCATTGGCTCTGTTCTGTTGGCATTGTTCCACTTGTAGAGTTCCAATTGAGGAGCCACCTATCAGTAGCTCGTTCCTAAAAGGTCTGTATTACGTTTGAATTAAAACATGACTAAGGTATGATGTGTCCACTCCTGCCAATCATCTCCAGCCTGTCAAGGAGAGGTACTCCAGTGTTACTGCTCATGCACTTGAAGTTGTGGCAATTGATACATAAGTCTGTATGATAAGGACCTTTGGTATTTTATTAGCCAGCGTATACCCCTTCTCCTGGCGCCATCTGGCAGCGGTGGCTCTGCTTACAGCATCACTTTCTCCGGTTAAATATTTTTAATGGGTCCCTGGGACCTGGGTGACATGGTCGTCACATAAATCACCACAAACATCAGCGCTTCGCAGTGCCAGTAACATAATGAACATATCAAACATGTCTGCCAAGCTCCAATAGGGGACATTGACAGCACACTCAGGAACCCTCTATTAAGAATGCCCACAAAACCCTCGAGAAATAGCAGTGACTTTCAATGGGAGGGTGAAAATATTGAGGCAATTGAGCCCCTCTATGGTCTGTGTGTGCAGAGAGGTGATACTAGAATAATGTGCTGAAAATAAAGTTAATCATATTCCTGCAGGTTTGTAGTCCAGGGGGACGATAATGAATAGTAAACGGCTACTTTTTATAAGCATATTCTCTATGAATTATTAGGGTCATGCTGTAAGAGAGCCCTCCCTGCATTTTTACCCTGACCTCTCCCCAAACACACATTTGCGCCAACCCTGTGTTTCTAGTGGATGTGTTCTTTTCTTCATCAGTGCTCGTTCTGACCTCGCTTTCATCCACAGCTTTTTCTATTAGTCATCAAAAAAGTTCTGGATGATCGAGTCCGTTGCCTTATCTGTAGGATTTTGTATGTCTTCTCTGAGCTGTTTGATCCTCTCTGTGACAGGTGGACCAGGCAGGTTGGATCAGGCACTGACGGGGTGGAAAAGTTTGCTTTGTGTGATTTTAACAACCGGGTTATAGCCTAGTCTTAGGCCAGTTCAGCTCTATTTTTGTAGAGGTGCACCTCGAATGGCATAGGCTGCCCCATTTCTCATTATATTTGGAAAGTTCTTGTGCATTACACACATGATGGCCCTCATACCTGCGCTGCGCTGTGTGTTGTTTCATACCTCCTGCCTCTATTTTTATCTCCATGCCATGCTCCATCATTTAAAAAATAGTAACACACGTCAGCATCCAAACCTGCACTCTTAGAACAGACGTGATGAATACAAAACATGTTGTGTTAGACATCTGTGTGTCTAGTTAGGGAAGATACATGTTGTTACTTTTACCACAACCACCATGTTACTTTTAACTCAATATCCGTGTTGGCTCATTTGTCACGTGTTAATTTTAAAAGTAACTAAACAAGACTCCTTCTCCTGGCCCCACTGTGGTAAGACAGGATACAGACAGACTATGTACAGGGAACACTACTAATAAAGAAAAAACACACACAATAAATGGTCTAGTTTAAGCAGAGAATGACCATGGGATAAGAAACAAACAGTAATGAACGTTTCATAGTTTCATATTTCACCGGATGACGATACAATTTGTAAAGCAGTTCAGTTCAGACAAACCAACATTTCTTTTCCACCCACTTTCTGTTTCTTTTTCCTTCATCCCCACACATTTCCACAAACACTCTGAAGTTAGCTCATCCATGTGAAATGAGAGGCATCCATAATGATATGCACACCCCCTAGTCCGGTGGGATCTATCCCCGATCTACTAGCCATGGTTGCAGTGAGGAGGGAGTGCTATGTTTGTCCATTTTAACTTGTCAGGACCAGAGGATGGGGCCGGCATAATCAGCATTCCTCCTCTGACCCAGGCTACTGCATTAGCTTAGAAACACCAGTCGGGGGAAAGAGGGGGAGAAAACGCTGTGATCTGCATACAACTACAAACAAGCAGCCTGCTCACAAACTTCCCTCAATTACTGCGGCTCTTGGAACACAAGCAGTTTATTCAAATAGCTGAACCATCAGAAACCTCAAAGAAGAACAATTTCAGGATGGTCCCCAGAGCTTAGAGATTAGATAGCATTTTGTTATTATGTTGTGTTTGCTATAGAGTACTCACTAGGGGAGCAACTTTGGTTTTAGAAGTGGGGGGACATAACTTGGTGAGGGGTCTGAGGGTCCACCCAGTTTTCACATTTCTACACAATCTAATATGACCATGGACCTTCTAGCCGTCTCTATTTAAAACAACAAAAAGTAAGCAAAAATGACCACCGCCATCAAGCTAGGTAAGAGATCATTATTAAATATGTTTAAGTGATTGATAAGACTGAAATAGATCAATGATAATTCAATAAACAATATTGTGTTGCACCTTTAACCAAAAGCGAAACAAATGAACACGTCTTACAAATAAAGTACAGAGACTTAATTTTTGATTGTCTTTATCAAGACATAATCTATATCAAATTTAAGCCAGACCGCCCAGCCTGTCACGTGTGCTCCCTCTCCGGCCTTTTAGTCACCAGGCTGCTCGTTAGGGCGCACGCATGTCACCATCATTACACGCATCAGTGCATAACGGCACTCACCTGGACTCCATCACCTCCTTGATTACCTGCTCTATATACAGTTGGAATCAGAAGTTTACATACACCTTAGCCAAATACATTTAAACTCAGTATTTCCCAATTCCTGACATTTAATCCAAGTAAAAATTCACGTCAGTTAGGATCAGCACTTTATTTTAAGAAGGTGAAATGTCGGAATAATAGTAGAGAGAATGACTTATTTCAGCTTTTATTTCTTTCATCACATTCCCAGTGGGTCAGACGTTTACATACAGTCAATTAGTATTTGGAAGCATTGCCTTAAATTGTTTATCTTGGATCAATCGTTTTGGATAGCCTTCCACAAGCTTCCCACAATAAGTTGGGTGAATTTTGGCCCATTCCTCCTTACAGCACTGGTGTAACTGAGTCAGGTTTGTAGGCCTCCATGCTCACACACACTTTTTCAATTCTGCACACACATTTTCTATGGGATTGAGGTCAGGGCTTTGTGATGGCCACTCCAATACCTTGACTTTGTTTTCCTTAAGCCATTTTGCCACAACTTTGGAAGTATGCTTGGGTAATTGTTTATTTGGAAGACCGATTTGCGAGCAAGCTTTAACTTCCTGCCTAATGTCTTGAGATGTTGCTTCAATATATCCACATAATTTCCCCTCCTCATGATGCCATCTATTTTCTGAAGTGCACCAGTCTCTCCTGCAGCAAAGCACCTCCACAACATGATGCTGCCACCCCAGGGCTTCACGGTTGAGATGGTGTTCTTCGGCTTGCAAGCATCCCCCTTTTTCCTCCAAATGTAACGATGGTCATTATTGCCAAACAATTCCATTTTTGTTTCATCAGACCAGAGGACATTTCTCCAAAAAGTACGATATTTTTCCCCATGTGCAGTTGCGAACCATAGTCTGGCTTTTTGATGATGGTTTTGGACTAGTTTTACTGTGGCTATAGATACTTTTGTACTGGTTTCCTCCAGCATCTTCACAAGGTCCTTTGCTATTGTTCTGGGATTGATTTGCACTTTTTGCACCAAAGTACATTCATCTCTAGGAGACAGAGCGCGTCTCCTCCTGAGCGGTATGACGGCTGCGTGGTCCCATGGTGTTTATACTTGCGTACTATTGTTTGTACAGATGAACATGGTACCTTCAGGCATTTGGAAATTCCTCCCAAGGATGAACCAGACTTGTGGAGGTCTACAATTCTTTGGGCAGATTTCTTTTGATTTTCCGATCATGTCAAGCAAAGAGGCACTGAGTTCGAAGGTAGGCCTTGAAATACATCCACAGTGACACCTCCAATTGACTCAAATTATGTCAATTAGCCTATCACTATCACAAGCTTCTAAAGCCATGACATCATTTTCTGGAATTTTCCAAGCTGTTTAAAGGCACACTTATTGTGTGTGAACTTCTGACTCACTGGAATTGTGATACAGCGAATTATAAGTTAACCTGTTGGGGATGGGGGCGCTGTTTAGACTATTTATGCTAATTGGGTAATTTTTGAAACGGCTTCCCACAAAATCCTTGATCGTACAATATGCATATTATTATTATTATTGGATAGAAAACAGTCTATAGTTTCTATAGGAGTTGAAATTTTGTCTCTAAGTGGAACAGAGCCCATTCTACAGCAATTTCCCTGACATGGATTCAGATTTCAGAAATGTTGGCCACTGTTCTGAAGTCAGTTAAAAGGGCACTGATATTGCTATGACTATACGGACACTTCTTACGTCTTCCCCTGGATGCCTTTACGTGATGACGATTCCAATGGGGTCGATTGCGCGTTCACAGGCCCTACAAATGAAAAAACCCTGAGGCTAGTCATTCTTTTGGAGCTGCGTCATGCGCCTAGAGGACACCGGCCCGCACCTTTTCCAAGCATTAGTGAAGGGGGTAATATTACTCGGGTCATGTTTCTACTCGTTATGGGAGTTAAAAACATCATAAGGTAGTTAATTTAAAGCGTTTTATAGCAATTTATATCCGTTTAGTGCGATTTTGGGACATTTATTTTTGCAACGATGTGAATAGTTGGGCACGCTTTTCAGTTCATCCCGAACGCAGTTGGCATTTCCACATGGCAAGAGGACAGCTTTCCACCAAAAGACGATTGCTCCCAAGAAAGGATCCTTTGCCCAAGATACTGATGGAAGAACAGCTCAAGGTAGGACATTTTTATTATGATAAATCGTGTTTCTGTCGAAACATTTTAGTGGCTTAGGACGCCATGTTTTTTGACGTAGCTTCGCTTGGCGCAAACTGTATTGAAAAGTAAGGATAAATTAAAAAATGTTATTCCGCAATTGTATTAAGAATTAAATTGTCTATCAATCCCTGTCCACCCTATATTTTTTAGTCACGTTTATGAGTATTTATGTATAAGAGTAGATCACTGTCTAAGTGGCGCAAGGACTTTTTCTGACCAGCTTGTCTACATTTCACATTGTCTAACCATGATTTTGGTGGCTAAATATAAACATTTGCGATCAAACTCTATATGGATTGTGTAATATGATGTTACAGGAGTGTCATCGGAAGAATTCTGAGAAGGTTAGTGAAAAAATTAATCTTTTGGCGATGTTGACTTTTATCGCTCACTTTGGCTAGAATCAATGCTGGGCTGCTATGTGCTATATGCTACGCTAATATAACGATTTATTGTGTTTTCGCTGTAAGACACTTAGAAAATCTGAAATATTGTCTGTATTCACAGGATCTGTGTCTTTCGATTCGTGTATGCTGTGTATTTTTACGAAATGTTTGATGATTAGTAAGTAGGTAAACACGTTGCTCTAAGTAGTTTTTCTATTCCATTTGTGACGGTGGGTGCAATTGTAAACTATGCCATCTACCTGAAATATGCACTTTTTTCTAACAAAACCTATCCCATACCATAAATATGTTATCAGACTGTCATCTGATGAGTTTTTTTGTTGGTTAGGGGCTATAAATATCTTAGTTTAGTCGAATTGGTGATGGCTACTGGTGTTGGTGGACAAATAAAAGATGGTGGATTATGCTAATGTGTTTTTAGGTAATAGATGTACATCTTTACATATTGTGTCTTCCCTGTAAAACATTTTAAAAATCGGACAAGTTGACTGGATTCACAAGATCTGTGTCTTTCATTAGCTGTATTGGACTTTAATGTGTGAAAGTTAAATATTTTAAAAAAATATTTTTTTTGAATTTCGCGGCACTGGTTTTTCAGTGGGGGGGGGGGGGGGGGGGGTGTGCCGCTAGCGCCACGCTGATCCTAGACAGGTTAAGTAATCTGTCTGTAAACAATTGTTGGAAAAATTACTTGTGTCATGCACAAAGTAGATGTCTAATTGACTTGCCAAAACTACAGCTTGTTAACAAGAAATTTGTGGAGTGGTTGAAAAAACAGTTTTAATGACTTTAACCTTAGTGTATGTAAACTTCACACTTCAACTGTATGTCACTCCCTTTGGTTCCTTCCCCAGGCGTTATCGTTTCTGTTTCATGTCTGTGCATTGTTTGTGTTTCTTGTTTTGTATTGTGTTTCGTTCATTCATTAATAAATGTATTCACTCCCTGAACTTGCTTCCCGACTCGCAGCGCACACATTATAAAATGACGCCTCACCAAAGGGAAGCATCAGGGAGTTTTTTTTTTATTTTGTGTTGGAGGCGATGTCAGATCCAGAGCTACCTGGGAGGCTGCAGCCGGTTTGTCAGATTCCCATGCCTCAGGGGATTGGACGGGTTATCCTGCTTTAGCTGGCTCGACAGGTTTCTATATCTCAGCGGGATCGATAGGCTCCCATGTCTCAGCTGGCTCGATAGGCTCCCATGCCTCAGCGGGCTCGATATGCTCCAATGCCTCAGCTGGGTGAACAGGTTCCCCTGCCTCGAGCGAGGCAACCGGGGAGGTCTCAGCCGGCTCATCAGGCTCTCACGCCTCAGCCGGTTTGTCCGGTTTCCCACGCCTTAGCAGAGGTGACCGGTCCGCTCCTGAACCCCGGGATCGTCATTTTGGTTGGCATCCTGCGGCCGGAGCCGCACGTCGGGGAGGGAGAACTGTCACGAGTGCTCCCTCTCCGGCCTCTAGGTCACCAGGCGCACACCTGTCACCATCGTTTCTTGTTTTGTATTATATTTTGTTCATTCATTAAATCTATTCCCTCCCTGAATTTGCTTCCCTTACTCCCAGCGCACACGTTACACAGCCAGCCCGATGCACCTGCACGCCCGACCCCCACCAGTCTAGTTAATAACTCAACTCTATCCAACACAACTTCCTTTCCATTTAAATTAGTTTTATGTCTAAAGGGAAAGGTTTGAAAATCCAAAGTTTAATAAAAACACATTAACCTGTCTAGGATCAGCGTGGCGCTAGCGGCACACCCCCCCCCCCCCCACTGAAAAACCAGTGCCGCGAAATTCAAAAAAAATATTTTTTTAAAATATTTAACTTTCACACATTAAAGTCCAATACAGCTAATGAAAGACACAGATCTTATGAATCCAGTCAACATTTCCGATTTTTAAAATGTTTTACAGGGAAGACACAATATGTAAAGATGTACATCTATGACCTAAAAACACATTAGCATATTCCACCATCTTTTATTTGTCCACCAACACCAGTAGCCATCACCAATTCGGCTAAACTAAGATATTTATAGCCCCTAACCAATAAAAAAACTCATCAGATGACAGTCTGATAACATATTTATGGTATGGGATAGGTTTTGTTAGAAAAAAGTGCATATTTCAGGTATATGGCATAGTTTACAATTGCACCCACCATCACAAATGGACTAGAATAATTACAATGAGCAACGTGTTTACCTAACTACTAATCATCAAACATTTCGTAAAAATACACAGCATACACGAATCGAAAGACACAGATCCTGTGAATACAGACAATATTTCAGATTTTCTAAGTGTCTTACAGCGAAAACACAATAAATCGTTATATTAGCTTAGCACATAGCAATTAGCAGCCCAGCATTGATTCTAGCCAAAGTGAGCGATAAAAGTCAACATCGCCAAAAGATATTAATTTTTTCACTAACCTTCTCAGAATTCTTCCGATGACACTCCTGTAACATCACATTACAACATGCATATACAGTTTGATCGAAAATGTTTATATTTAGCCACCAAAATCATGGTTAGACAATGTGAAATGTAGACAAGCTGGTAAAGAAAACGTCCTTGCGCCACTTAGACAGTGATCTACTCTTATACATAAATACTCATAAACGTGACTAAAAAATATAGGGTGGACAGGGATTGATAGACAATTTAATTCTTAATACAATTGCGTTATTACATTTTTTAATTTATCCTTACTTTTCAATACAGTTTGCGCCAAGCGAAGCTACGTCAAAAAACATGGCGTCCTAAGCCACTAAAATGTTTCGACAGAAACACGATTTATCATAATAAAAATGTCCTACCTTGAGCTGTTCTTCCATCAGTATCTTGGGCAAAGGATCCTTTCTTGGGAGAAATCGTCTTTTGGTGGAAAGCTGTCCTCTTGCCATGTGGAAATGTCAACTACGTTCGGGATGAACTGAAAAGCGCGCCCAACTTTTCACATCGTTGCAAAAATAAATGTCCCAAAATCGCACTAAACGGATATAAATTGCTATAAAACGCTTTAAATTAACTACTTTGTGATGTTTGTAACTCCTATAACGAGTGAAAAGATGACCGGAGAAATATAACAGGCTAAACTAACGCTTGGAACAGGAGAGGGTCGGTGTCTTCCACGCGCGTTACGCAGCAAGAAAAGACTTGCTAGCTAAAGGTTTTTTTCATTTGTAGGGCCTGTGAACGAGCAATCGAGCCCGTTGGAATCGTCATCACGTAAAGGCATCCAGGGGAAGACGTAAGAAGTGTCCGTATAGTCATAGCAACGACAGAGCCCTTTTAAATGACTTCAGAAAAGTGGCCAACGTTTCTCAAATCTGACTCCATGTCAGGGAAATTGCTGTAGAATGGGCTCTGTTCCACTTAGAGACAAAATTTCAACTCCTATAGAAACTATAGACTGTTTTCTATCCAATAATAATAATAATATGCATATTGTACGATCAAGGATTTTGTGGGAAGCCGTTTAAAAAATTAGCCACATTAGCATAAATAGTCTAAACAGCGCCCCCATCCCCAACAGGTTAACCTCCTACACAGTAACACATAGAAACAGTACATCCTCCAAATAATTCATATCATAGGCCTACTAGTACTGTAGAGCTATTTTTACTGGCACACAATACAGCTGTGTCACCCCATCCTGCCCATAGGGGTCCGCACCCCAACCCAACACACCCCACTCAGCTTTAGGATCTTAGTGAAACATTCATTATTGGTTTCAGGTGTGTTAGGCCAAGGCCAGAATGACAACCAACAGTACGGCACAACCACAGGGCCAGGACTGAGCAGCCCAGCAGCTAGGGATTGCCTAAAAAGGTGTCTCCCCTAACGTGGACATGTTTTCAATACAGCCTCCCTTTGTTTAATTATTCCATATCAGGAATCAAGACCTTATGAAAGTTGCACAGCACAACCTTGTAATATACCCTTGTTATATTATCTTGTAATAAATCAAATCTAATGATACACAACTTGACATTTCTGCCATCCATTGTGACGCTGTTGAATGCCGAAAACTGAATGAGAGACCTCGGTTTATTGTTTTTGTAAAGCTGACAGTGTTTTTATATACTTTTATTTTATTTTGGATCCTGCAGCTTGGGCTTAGTTGCTGTGAGCGCTGCTGTCTGTCCCGGGTTCCGTCAAGATTCCACAGAGGAGTAGAGACACAGAAGCCTAGCTAGCTCAACTGGAGGTCGCTATTGAACGTTTCCAGCACTGCATGAGCTGTGTTTACTTTGATTTGTTCAGGGACAATGTGGACCGCACTGACTTTCAATGTAGCAACTGCTTGCTTGCGGAGGACTACAGGGGCAAAGTGGCTCCTCTTAGCAAGCAAGTAGCAAACCTACACAAGCTACTGGGGAATCCACTCCCGCCTACTTTTTTTTTCTTCCACCCCAGTAGCCGGACGCCACTCTGGTCTGGTGGAAATGTCGCCGCCGTGTCGGCTCTCAATAGCCGACTGGCCGGTGCTCGGCAGGGTTCCATCCCCAAAGGGGTCTCCCCCTTCCCTGGAGAACGGAGCTGTTCTCGACCCAACCAACCAGCCATGGAGATACGTCATCCACCGTGGAAGTCAAAAACAGCATCCTCTGGCAATTGGGGTTTCCTTGGAGATGTTGAGCCGTGACCTGACAACGGATCTGGAGGTACCTGCGTCTTCGTTCTCTGTTCTGTATCCCTCTCCTGTGGCTTCTACCTCGGGTTCAGATCCTCTGAGCTCTCACCCTCATCAGACCGTGAGGCTGCATGAGAAACCGGCCCATTTAACATCGCCAGCTGTCATCATAGGCAGCTTTATGATGAGAAACAGGAGCACGAGTACAGGATGCTTCCGACTGTACAGATGCCAGACAGATGCCGGGAGCTGACGCTGTCGTAGTCCATGTGGGGTCAAATGACATCAGGAGGGCTAGCTCGGAACACCTAAAAATTGATTTTAAAGAACTGATTATAGCATTCAAAGACTCGGCCAGTCATTTCAGGTCCAGTAACATTGTTGGGCCGCGGGTGTGAAAGATTCAGCAGACTACTGGCCTTACACATTTGGCAAAAATATTATTGTAGCTCTGCTGGAGTCACTTTTATCGATAACTTTGACACTTTCTGGAAACAGAAGACACTCTACAGGAATGATGGAGTCCATTCAAATCATCTTGGCTCCTGGACTCTGTCCACGAATTTCAAGGCTGTGTTGAAACAATAACATATCAATGACCCAATACCAGCTCAGCTAATCCCTACCATTGAGACAATGAGTCATTATAATGCATCATTAAATGTACATTATCCTAAGGTCGTTGTTAGACACAATGTAAGTAACTTAATTTATGTCCTCCTAGTTGCCCTGAATACCTTTGTTAATCTTACAGCTATTGGATGCAGTAATCATGAGCCTATGAACGAGAGTTGCACTGAGGCAGTATGTCCTAGAGGAAGACCACTTTGTGCAGCTCACCATGCACATCTATCTTCAGAGCTCATGCTGCTAGGTGACCTAAACTGGGACATGCTTAACACCCAGGCCATCCTACAATCTAAGCTTGATGCCCTCAATCTCACACAAATTATCAATGAACCTACCAGGTACCCCGCCAAAGCCGTAAACAAGGGCACCCTCATAGATATCATCCTAACCAACTTGCCCTCTAAATACACCTCTGCTGTTTCAACCAAGATCTCAGCGATCACTGCCTCATTGCCTGCATCCGTAATGGGTAAGCGGTCAAACAACCTCCACTCATCACTGTCAAACGCTCCCTGAAACACTTCAGCGAGCAGGCCTTTCGAATCGACCTGGCCCGGGTATCCTGGAAGGATATTGACCTCATCCCGTCAGTAGAGGATGCCTGGTTATTTAAAAAAATGCCTTCCTCACCATCTTAAATAAGCATGCCCCATTCAAGAACCAGGAACAGATATAGCCCTTGGTTCTCTCCAGACCTGACTGCCCTTAACCAACACAAAAACATCCTGTGGCGTGATGCATTAGCATCGAACAGCCCCCGTGATATGCAACTTTTTGTGTTACCTAATGAATATGGCTGCCTAAATATGGTTCCCAATCAGAGACAACGATAGACAGCTGTCTCTAATTGAGAACCAATCTAGGCAACCATAGACATACATACACCTAGACTAGACACTTTAACCAACTAAACCACAGCACCCATAAACATACAAAAAACCCTAGACAATTAAAACATACATTCCCCATGTCACACCCTGACCTAACTAAAATAATAAAGAGAACAAAGATAACTAAGGCCAGGGCGTGACAGTACCCCCCCCCCCCCCCACCACCAAGATTGGGAAGCAGCTGCGGGTATCCCACCGCATGTTCTCCGCTATGCAATCTGGTTTCAGCTGGTCATGGGTGCACCTCAGCCATGCTCAAGGTCCTAAACGATATCTTAACCGCCATCGATAACAAACAATACTGTGCAGCCGTATTCATTGACCTGGCCAAGGCTTTTGACTCTGTCAATCACCACATCCTCATCGGCAGACTCGATAGCCTTGGTTTTTCAAACGATTGCCTCGCCTGGTTCACCAACTACTTCTCTGATAAAGTTCTGTGTCAAATCGGAGGGCCTGTTGTCCAGGCCTCTGGCAGTCTCTATGGGGGTGCCATAGGGTTAAATTCTTGGGCAACTCTGTTCTCTGTATACATCAATGATGTCTCTCTTGCTGCTGGTGAGTCTCTGATCCACCTCTAAGCAGACGACACCATTCTTTATACTTCCGGCCCTTCTTTGGACACTGTGGAAACAACCCTCAATGCCATACAACTCTCCTTCCATGGCCTCCAACTGCTCTTAAATACAAGTAAAACTAAATGCATGCTCTTCAACCGTTCGCTGCCTGCACCTGCCGGCCCGTACGGCATCACTACTCTGGACGGTTCTGACTTAGAATATGTGGACAACTACAAATACCTAGGTGTCTGGTTAGACTGTAAACTCTCCTTCCAGACTCACATAAACATCTCCAATCCAAAGTTAAATCTATAAATGGCTTCCTATTTCGCAACAAAGCCTCCTTCACTCATGCTGCCAAACGTACCGTCGTAAAACTGACTATCCTACAGATCCTTGACTTCGACGATGTAATGTACAAAATAGCCTCCAACACTCTACTCAGCAAACTGGATGTAGTCTATCACAGTGCCATCCATTTTTTCACCAAAGCACCATATACTACCCACCACTGCGACCTGTATGCTCTCATTGGCTTGCCCTCGCTACATATTCGTTGCCAAACCCACTGGCTCCAGATCATCTATAAGTCTTTGCTAGGTAAAGCCTCGCCTTATCTCAGGTCACTGGTCACCATAGCAACACCCACCCCTAGCACTTGCTCCAGCAGGTATATTTCACTGGTCATCCCCAAAGCCAACACTTCCTTTGGCAGCATCTCCTTCCAGTTCTATGCTGCCAATGACTGGAACGAACTACAGAAATCTCTGAAACTGGAAACACTTATCTCCCTCACTAGCTTTAAGCACCAGCTGTCAGAGCAGAACACAGATTACTGCACCTGTACATAGCCCATCTATAATTTAGCCCAAACAACTACCTCTTCCCCTACTGTATTTATTTATTTATTTTGCTCCTTTGCACCCCATTATTTCTATTTCTACTTTGCACATTCTTCCACTGCAAATCTACCATTCCAGTGTTTTACTTGCTATATTGTATTTGCTTCGCCACCATGGCCTTTTTTTGCCTTTACCTCCCTTATCTCACCTCATTTGCTCACATTGTATATAGAGTTATTTTTATTTTGTATTATTGACTGTATGCTTGTTTTACTCCATGTGCTTTATCTTGGCCAGGTCGCAATTGTAAATGAGAACTTGTTCTCAACTTGCCTACCTGGTTAAATAAAGGTGAAAAAAAAATATGACGTCTACTTCTGATAAGCTTCCCAGTAAAGCATTAAAAACAATTAAGCAACCCAGAAAAGTGCTACAAATAGCCCATTTTAAGACATGCAGCCTGAGAAACAAGGTCCATGAAGTCAATAACTTGCTTGGAACAGATGGCATTCATATTCTGACTATTTCTGAAACTCTCTTAGATAATACCTTTGATGATGCAGTGGTAGCAATACATGGTTATAACATTTACCGAAAATACAGAAATGCCAAAGGGGCGGTGTTGTGGTCTATATAAAAAAAACACATTCCTGTAAAGCTTAGAGAATATATAATGTTAAATACTGTTGAAGTAATATGTCTACAGGTTCATCTGCCTCACCTAAAGCTCATTCTTGTGGGAAGCTGCTATAGACCACCAAGTGCTAACAGTCAGTATCTGGATAATATTTGTGAAATGCTTGATGATGTATGTGATATCAACAGAGGTATATTTTCGGGGTGATTTAAATATTGATTGGCTCATCAAGCAGCCCATTCAAGAAAAAACTTCAAGCTGTAACCAGTGCCTGAAACCTGGTTCAGGTTGTCAGTCAACCTCCCAGGGTATTTACAAAAAGGACAGGAATTAAATAATCAACATGTATTCATCACATCTTTACTAATGCTGCAGAAATTTGTTTTAAAGCAGTATCGAAATCCATAGGATGTAGTGATCACAATGTAATAGCCATATCTAGGAAAACCAACGTTCCAAAGGCTGGGCCTAATATAATGTGTAAGAGATCATACAATACGTTTTGTAGTGAATCTTATGTTGATGATGTAAAGAATATTTGCTGGTCTGTGGTGTGCAATGAGGAGCAACCAGACGATGCACTTGACACATTCATGAAATTGCTTATTCCAGTTACTAATAAGGACGCACCCAATCAGGAAAATGACTGTAAAAACTGTTAAATCCCCTTGGATTGATGAGAAATTGAAAAAGGGTATAGTTGAGAGGGATGAGACAAAATGTATGTAAAATAAGTCTGGCAGCCCAACTGATTGGCAAATGTACTGCAAAATAAGAAATCATGTGACTAAGTAAAATATAAATAAAAATGAAGTATACTATGAAACAAAGATAAATTATATAAAGAATGATAGTAAAAAGCTTTGGAACACCTTAAATGAAATTTTTGGGGAAAAAAGCCACTCGGCTCCATTCATTGAATCTGTCACGATCGTCATAACGTGGAAGAGAGGAGGACCAAGGTGCAGCGTGATAACAATACATCCTCTTTTTAATTATAACGAAAACGAAACGAACACCGACAAACTATACAAAACAACAAACGACCGTGAAGCTATAAAACGAAAGTGCAGACACAAGCAACTAACGTAAAAACATAGACAATCACCCACGAACTACCTAATGAATATGGCTGCCTAAATATGGTTCCCAATCAGAGACAATGATAGACAGCTGTCTCTAATTGAGAACCAATCTAGGCAACCATAGACATACATACACCTAGACTAGACACTTTAACCAACTAAACCACAGCACCCATAAACATACAAAAAACCCTAGACAATACAAAACACATACATCCCCCATGTCACACCCTGACCTAACTAAAATAATAAAGAAAACAAAGATAACTAAGGCCAGGGCGTGACAGAATCAGATTTCTAATTGATCACAAAACCCACTGCTATTGCCAACTACTTTAACCTGTTGATGGTTAAAGTAGTTGGCATGGGGGCGCTGTTGTGACTATTTATGCTAATCGTGTAATTTTTGAAACGGCTTCCCACAAAATCCTTGATCGTACAATATGCATATTATTATTATTATTGGATAGAAAACAGTCTATAGTTTCTATAGGAGTTTAAATTTTGTCTCTAAGTGGAACAGAGCCCATTCTACAGCAATTTCCCTGACATGGAGTCAGATTTCAGAAATTTTGGCCACTGTTCTGGAGTCAGTTAAAAGGGCACTGTTATTGCTATGACTATACGGACACTGCTTACGTCTTCCCCTGGATGCCTTTACGTGATGACGATTTGAATGGGGTCGATTGCGCGTTCACAGGCACTATAAATTAAAAAAACCTGTAGCTAGCAAGTCTTTTCTTGGTGCGTAACGCGCGTGGAGGACACCGACCCGCTCCTGTTCCAAGCGTTAGTTTAGCCTGTTATATTTCTCCGGTCATCTTTTTACTCGTTATAGGAGTTAAAAACATCATAAGGTAGTTAATTTAAAGCGTTTTATAGCAATTTATATCCGTTTAGTGCGATTTTGGGACATTTATTTCTGAAACGCTGTGAATTGCTGGGCACGCTTCCAGTTCATCCCGAACGCAGTTGGCATTTCCACATGGCAAGAGGACAGCTTTCCACCAAAAGACGATTAGACCCAAGAAAGGATCCTTTGCCCAAGATACTGATGGAAGAACAGCTCAAAGTAGGACATTTTTATTATGATAAATCGTGTTTCTGTCGAAAAATGTTAGTGGCTTAGGACGCCATGTTTTTTGACGTAGCTTCGCTTGGCGCAAACTGTATTGAAAAGTAAGGATAATTTAAAAAATGTAATTCCGCGATTGTATTAAGAATTAAATTGTCTATCAATCCCTGTCCACCCTATATTTTTTAGTCACGTTTATGAGTATTTATGTATAAGAGTAGATCACTGTCTAATATGGCGCACGGACATTTTCTCACCAGCTGGGCTACATTTCACATTGTCTAACCATGATTTTGGTGGCTAAATATAAACATTTTCGATCAAACTCTATATGGATTGTGTAATATGATGTTACAGGAGTGTCATCTGAAGAATTCTGAGAAGGTTAGTGAAAAAATTAATATATTTTGGCGATGTTGACATCATCGCTCACTTTGGCTAGAATCAATGCTGGGCTGCTATGTGCTATGTGCTATGCTAATATAACGATTTATTGTGTTTTCGCTGTAAGACACTTAGAAAATCTGAAATATTGTCTGTATTCACAGGATCTGTGTCATTCGATTAGTGTATGCTGTGTATTTTTACGAAATGTTTGATGATTAGTAAGTAGGTAAACACGTTGCTCTAAGTAGTTTTTCTATTCCATTTGTGACGGTGGGTGCAATTGTAACCTATGCCATCTACCTGAAATATGCACTTTTTTCTAACAAAACCTATCCCATACCATAAATATGTTATCAGACTGTCATCTGATGAGTTTTTTTCTTGGTTAGGGGCTATAAATATCTTAGTTTAGCCGAATTGGTGATAGCTACTGGTGTTGGTGGACAAATAAAAGATGGTGGATTATGCTAATGTGTTTTTAGGTAATAGATGTACATCTTTACATATTGTGTCTTCCCTGTAAAACATTTTAGAAATCGGACATGTTGGCTGGATTCACAAGATCTGTGTCTTTCATTAGCTGTATTGGACTTTAATGTGTGAAAGTTAAATATTTAAAAAAAAAAAAAATGTTGAATTTCGCGGCACTGGTTTTTCAGTGGGGGTGGGGGGGGAGTGCCGCTAGCGGCACCCTCATCCTAGACAGGTTAATACGAACGATAAAACAGTGAACACGATACAAAACAAAATAACAAATGTGGCAAACCAAAACAGTCCTAGCTGGTGCAGACAAAACACAAAGACAGGAAACAACCACCCACAATCCCCAACACAAAACAAGCCACCTATATATGATTCTCAATCAGCGACAACGATTGACATTTGCCTCTGATTGAGAACCATATTAGGCTGAACACAGAAACAGACAAACTAGAAACACAACATAGAATGCCCACCCCAACTCACGCCCTGACCATACTAAACAAATACAAAAACAAGGGAAAACAGGTCAGGAACGTGACAAATGGTGAGAGACTTGTTTCTGGAAAGGTGGATTTTTAAAAGTAGAAGCTTGAATTGTTTGGGCACAGACCTGGATAGTATGACAGAATTCTGCAGGCTATCTCTGCAGTAGATTGCAACTACTCCCCCTTTGGCAGTTCTATCTTGCCCAATGTGTTGTAGTTGGGGATGGAAATTTCAGGATTTTTGCTGGCCTTCCTAAGCCAGGATTCAGACACGGCTAGGAAATCAGGGTTGGCGGAGTGTGCGAAAGCAGTGGATTCAACAAACTTAGGGAGGAGGTTTCTAATGTTACCATGCATGAAACCAAGGTTTTTACGGTTACAGAAGTCAACAAATGAGAGCACCTGGGGAATGGGAGTGGTGTTGGGGGCCGCATGTCCTGGGTTAACCTCTACATCACCAGAGGAACAGAGGAGGAGTAGGATAAGGGTACGGCTAAAGGCTTTAAGAACTGGTTGTCTAGTCAATCAATCAATCAATCAATTTTATTTTATATAGCCCTTCGTACATCAGATAATATCTCGAAGTGCTGTACAGAAACCCAGCCTAAAACCCCAAACAGCTAGAATGCAGGTGTAGAAGCACGGTGGCTAGGAAAAACTCCCTAGAAAGGCCAAAACCTAGGAAGAAACCTAGAGAGGAACCAGGCTATGAGGGGTGGCCAGTCCTCTTCTGGCTGTGCCGGGTGGAGATTATAACAGAACTATGCCAAGATGTTCAAAAATGTTCATAAGTGACAAGCATGGTCAAATAATAATCATGAATAATTTTCAGTTGGCTTTTCATAGCTGATCATTAAGAGTTGAAAAACAACAGGTCTGGGACAGGTGGCGGTTCCATAACCGCAGGCAGAACAGCTGAAACTGGAATAGCAGCAAGGCCAGGCGGACTGGGGACAGCAAGGAGTCACCACGGGCGGCAGTCCCGACGCATGGTCCAGGGCCCAGGTCCTCCGAGAGAAAGAAAGAGAGAAGGAGAAAATTAGAGAGAGCCAAGATTTTCAAAATGTTCATAAATGACAAGCATGGTCAAATAATAATCAGGAATAAATCTCAGTTGGCTTTTCATAGCCGATCATTAAGAGTTGAAAACAGCAGGTCTGGGACAGGTAGGGGTTCCATAACCGCAGGCAGAAGAGTTGAAACTGGAATAGCAGCAAGGCCAGGCGGACTGGGGGCAGCAAGGAGTCACCACGGCCGGTAGTCCCGACGTATGGTCCTAGGGCTCAGGTCCTCCGAGAGAAAGAGAGAAGGAGAAAATTAGAGAGAGCCAAGATTTTCAAAATGTTCATAAATGATAAGCATGGTCAAATAATAATCAGGAATAAATCTCAGTTGGCTTTTCATAGCCGATCATTAAGAGTTGAAAACAGCAGGTCTGGGACAGGTAGGGGTTTCGTAACCGCAGGCAGAAACAGTTGAAACTGGAATAGCAGCAAGGCCGGGCGGACTGGGGACAGCAAGGTGTCAGCATGCCCGGTAGTCCTGACGTATGGTCCTAGGGCTCAGGTTCTCAGAGAGAAAGAGAGAACGAGAGAATTAGAGAGAGCATACTTAAATTCACACAGGACACTGGATAAGACAGGAGAAGTATTCCAGGTATAACCAACTGACCCTAGCCCCCCGACACAAACTACTGCAGCATAAATACTGGAGGCTGAGACTAGTGCATTTGGAACAGAGAGTAACAGGAGCTGATTTCTCGGCGTGGAAGAATAGATTCATGGCATAATGTACAGATAACGGCATGGTAGGATGTGAGTACAGTGGAGGTAAACCTAGATATTGGTGACGATGAGAGAGGTTTTGTCTCTAGAGGCACCAGTTAAGCCAGGTGAGGTCACCACATGTGTGGGGGGTAGAACAAAAGGGCTATCCAAGGCATATTGGGCAGGGCTGGGGGCTCTACAGTGAAATAAGACAATAATCACTAACCAAAACAGCAATAGACAAAGCATATTGACATCAGGGAGAGGCATGTGTAGCCAAGTAATCATAGGGTCCAAATGAGTAGAGTCAGGGAGCTGATTCAGTAGTCGCTACTACGCTAGGTGAGCTGGAGTCACAGCGATTCAGACAGCTAGCGTGCCGGGGCAAGCAGATGGGCCTCTGGCTACGTCGCAACGGAAGAGCCTGTTGAAACCACTTTGGATGATTACTTCAGCAGACCAGTCATAATGGATTGGCGGGGCTCCGTGTCGGCAGCAAAGGGTCCAGGCCAATTGGCAAAAGAGGTATTGAAGCCAAAGAATTGGCTGGTGGACCTCTTCCTCTTGTCGGGAGATGGGCCTAGCTCGAGGCTAGCTCAAGGCTAACTGGTGCTTGCTTTGGGACAGAGATTTTATCCAGGAGTAGCTAGCTGCGATAATCCGGTGTAAAGGTTCAGAGCTTGTGGTAGGAATCCGGAGATGAAGTTGAGAAAAAGCAGTCCGATATGCTCTGTGTTGATTTCGCACTGTGCAGACTGGCAGGTATGGACCGAGCTGAGGCTGGCTGGTGTCAGAGTTAATGGTGAAGACCGCTAGCAGTGGCTAACTGACTACTAGCTAGTAGCTAGTTTGCTGGCTAGCTCCTAAAGGGTGTTCCGGTTCCAAGGTATAAAAATAGCTTATCCGTACCACATTGGGTGAGGCGGGTTGCAAGAGAGTATATTAAGTCCGTAGATGGAAAGTGAGATTAAAATATATAGGAAATATATACGATATTTACACAGGACAAGACAAAACACACGTCCGACTGCTACACCATCTTGGATATCCATGGAACAGCAGGGACTGTGAAGTAACACAAACATAGGCACAGACACATGCATACACACTCATGATAACATATGCACTATACACACACGTACACATGAATTGTATATTGTAGATATGTGGTAGTCGAGTATGGGCCTGAGGGCACACACTTAGTGTGTTGTGAATTCTGTAATGAATGTATTGTAATGTTTAAAAAATTGTATAACTGCCTTAATTTTGCCGGAACCCAGGAAGAGTAGCTGCTGCCTTGGCATGGGGATCCATAATAAATACAAATATATTATGGGAGGATAACCAACCTTCCAATTAATGGAAATGTATTTCTTAGCTGCTATAAATGCTAGGTTACACAGTTTATTCTGATAAGAGTCTCCAGTATCAACATTTCCAATCAAACAAAAACAGGGAGAATCTGTAGACATGCTAAGATAAAAGAAAATATTATTTTTCAAAATTCAGCCAGCTTTCACATCAACATAACATATGCAAATATGTTCCCTTTTGTGCCTTACACCTGCAGCAGAAACGTTACTTTCTGAATGGATAATATTCAGTTTAACCTGTTTGGCGTGCAAGCCGACGTCGGTACATTTATGACAACAGCCACTTCAAGTGCAGGGCGCAAAATTCAAAAGATTTTTTTTTAAATATTTAACTTTCACACATTAACAATTCCAATACAGCATTTGAAAGGTACACGTATCGTGAATCCAGCCAACATGTCCGATTTTTAAAATGTTTAACAGGGAAGACAAAATATGTAAATCTATTAGCTAACCACGTTAGCAAAAGACTCCACTTTATTACTCCATCAGTTTTTGACTCCATCAGTAGCTATAACAAATTCGGCCAAATAAAGATATAAATAGCCACTAACCAAGAAACAACCTCATCAGATGACAGTCTGATAACATATTTATTGTATAGCATATGTTTTTTTCGAAAAAATGTGCATATTTCAGGTATAAATCATAGTTTACATTGCAGCTACATTCAGAAATTGCACCGAAAGCAGCCATAATATTTACAGACACCAACGTCAAATACCTAATTACTCATCATAAAACATTTCTGAAAAATACATAGTGTACAGCAAATGAAAGACAGGCATCTTGTGATGCCAGACAATATTTCCGATTTATTAAGTGTTTTACAGCGAAAACAAAATGTAGCATTATATTAGCTTAGCACAATATCCAGAAACACTTGGGCGCCGGCGACTACGACAGATATATGAAATAACATCATAAATTGTGTCTTACTTTTGCTGATCTTTCATCAGAATGTTGAACAAGGTGTCTTTAGTCCAGATGAGTCTTTGTTTGGATTCAGAATGGCAACTTTCTCTCTCCATTTAGCAAGCGCGCTAGCCGGGTTGCACGGATCTCTCCATGTAAACAAACGGAAGAGAACGGAACACGGCAAAACTCCCGAAAAAATTTCAATAATCTGATGAAACTATATTGAAAAAACATACTTTACGATGATATGGTGACATGTATCAAATAAAATCAAAGGCGGAGATATTAGTCGTCCATAACGGCAGCTTATCAGAAGGCAAATCCAGGTTCCTTCTCGCGCCTTCCTGAAAACAGGAAATGGGTGACACGTCATTCCAAGAGCTTTTATTCCACTTCAGACCAAGATAAACACTCCATTTCTTCTCTCTCCGCCTCTTGACATCCAAGGGAAGGTGAATGAGGTGCATGTATACTAATACGTATCATGCCCATTTATAGGCAGGACCCAGAACAGAGCCTCGATTTCAGACTTTCCACTTCCTGGTCAGGAGGTTTGTGCCAAATGAGTTCTGTTTTACTCACAGATATAATTAAAACGGTTTTAGAAACTAGAGAGTGTTTTCTATCCAATAGTAATAATAATATGCATATTGTACGAGCAAGAATTGAGTACGAGGCCGTTTGAAATGGGCACCTTTTATCCGGCTACTCAATACTGCCCCTGCAGCCCAAACAGGTTAAGGTGAGTCTCTGTAACCTTCAAAATAACAAAAGCACAGTGTAAGGGAAACATTTTGATAAAGTATTACTTTCCATGGATGCAGAGCTATGACAGTCAATAATGAATTATTTGACACTTTTTTTTTCTCCATAAGTGTGATAGCTTTAGTACATTAGTTATTGTCATTTTGCTATCTTGTACCAGGCAGGGAAATGTATGGTAGTTATTATGAACCATGTAACCTAGCTAGCGAAATACCTTGGCATTGCTAACGTTAGCTACGTTTTTGGCTGACAACGTGAATATAACAGCATGTACTGTATACCATGTTTAGTACCAGTTCCTGAAGACATTGTTGCGCAAATGAAAGAGTTATCTTCAATGTTGTCCATAACTGTTATCTCAATGGTATCCATAGTCGTTTAATTTTTAATTTTAGTAATTTTAGCAGATGCTCTTACCCAGAGCGGTTCTCGCCAGGAGCAATTAGAGTTCAGTGCCTTGCTCAAGGGCATATTGACAGATTTTTCACCTATTTTAGTCGGCTCAGGGATTCGAAACAGCCACCTTTCGGTTACTGGTCCAACGCTCTTAATCGCTAGGATACCTGCCACTACCTGTCTCAAATTTCCCGACTCGGTTGTCACTATTTACCACAGTCACAAAGTCATAATTGGCTACACTGGGTTTCCACTAGATAACACAGCCACAAAGTCTCAGAGCGGATGGTGATGCGACGTCATCCCAGCGGCGACAACCAATGAGAGCTGGGGTTTCTGGGATATCGTGTTCAAATCCCAAAGCACCTGTACACACAGTTATGCAGTGCAAGTTTAAGTTCCATTTATGTGGAACTTAAATGACTTTCCTAGTTAATAAATAACCATCTAACCCCCCGTCATACAGTTCAATTTCAAACTGCAGAACTAGTTAATCAGTGCTAATATCTGGAAAGAGTTCTACTCTTCAACTCGGTGGAATGCTATTGGATGTTGAAGGTAATGTGGAAAGCTGCCGTTACACGGCTATTGCTGCTGACTATGAAAGAGTCCAAAGGGGTGTGGGCAGGTGGGGTGGATGGGATGGGGGGGCACCCCAGACGGCTCATTTATAGATGGGTGGAGGACTGCCTGGATACGATGGATTGATAATTACCTGTGTGCCTCTTTGATTCAGGGGAATTAGAGCTGATGAGGATGATGAAGAGAGGGTTGGCTCTGGAGGAGATGAGCAGTGTGGAGACACCGGTCAGGCAGTCAATCTCATGATGGAGAGATGAGAGTGGGCAGTCTATTAAGGCTGGAGCAAACTGCTTGATATAGTCAGAGAGGAAAGGATAAGACGGTGGAAGACGTATGTGACACTCACAGAGCACAAGGAGATTGAGTCAGTCAGGTATAGAAGATACTGGCTTTATTCAGCAGAGAGAGTGAGAGTATATTTCATGTCTTAATAACATAAATCAAACTCCTCACACGTTATTCATATCCGATCTGACATTAAATCAGCATATTTAACATATTTTATCACCCTCACGTATGCTCCCTCTCTGGCCTCTAGGTCACCAATCTGCTCGTTAGGGCGCACAACTGTCACCAGCGTTACGCGCATAATGACACTCACCTGGACTACATCACCTCCTTGATTACCTGCCCTTTTTATGTCACTCCCTTTGGTTTCTTCCCCAGTCGTCATTGTTGCTGTTTCGTGTTGGAGCGCTGTTTGTGTTTCTTGTTTTGTTCATTTATTCATGAAATGTATTCACTCCCTGAACTTGCTTCCCGAATCTCAGTGTACATCGTTACATCCGTTGTCTATGTGTAGATGTGACAGACAAAATATGAACATAACGTACTATGTTGTGAAAACACAACCCCATATGGACTTCATTTTCATGTACAATCACAGCCATCTGATTGGTTTTCATGCCTCACTGTTTTTGTTTGTTATGCTTCTGCTTTGCTTCTCATTGTGGAACAAGCATATTTCACCCCCCCCCCCCCCCCCTTTTAAACAAGCCTATTTCGCCATTCTCCCCCCCTCTCTTTTATGTCATTTAATTAAATTCCATATCAGGCATAGCCGTCTGGAAGCTACAATTCCAGTGTGGAATCCTGACTCTCCTATATTTTGTAAATAACCCATCATTTGAATGGTGTGTGTTATCCATGGCTTCTCTGGAGGGGCCTTAAATCACTGCCGATGTGTGAAGGCCTGCATAGATGAAATAGCTTAAAGGCTTTCTGACTCATTTGCCTGTAACAGATGGGCTAGTTGGCTGCTTGGGTCACACTCACTGCCTATATGCAGGGGCAGAATCAGAGGGGTATCCAGGGTGGCACTGTACACCCCTGACATCTGATTGGCCACCTCAAAATGAAATTTGCTACTGGCAGTTTGATGTTACTTGACATCGCATTTCACCTCTTGTTGAAAGAAGCATTTATTTTGACGTTCGGCGGCACATTTTTCAAATTGAGGACGAGGAAGAGAGAATATTATCGGTGGTTGTGAGATACAGAAGACGAAGAACATATAGAAGGAGAAGAGAGAATATTTCAACAGCTCCACGAGCTCTTTTCGCTATTGGTGAAAGCATCATATTTGAAGTGTTTTAATGTTTAGCATCGGGTTTAGGTTTCTTGAACAACTTTTACGAAAGTTGAGTTGCTGTGAAAGTTAACGTCAGACCTTTGGCTGCATTAACAAACAGTTAATCAGATAAGAGAGATCGGTTCCCAATTTAGCCAAACATTATGTTTACATCTGTGCTTGTAATACACGCATATACAGTGCAGTGTCGTAAGTTAGTATACGAATGTTTAGCTAATGTGGGGTAACTAGTAGGCTACAGCTGACAGTGTTCAGCAATTTGAAATCCATTAACTCAGTTAGATTTTCGTACTTGAACTCAAAACGAACAATGGTTGTTATCAATCTATTAACTTTACTCAAATGATTCCCACAATTTGCAGATACACTTTTACGATAGCAAACAGGATAAGTTACTTACTGCAGAGTAGGGCTAGCCATGATCTAACTAGTATTTTTTTTATTTAACCTTTATTTAACTAGGCAAGTCAGTTAAGAACAAATTCTTATTTACAATGCCGGCCTACCAAAAGGCAAAAGACCTCCTGCGGGGATGGGGGATAAAAATAAAAATGAATAAATAACATAAATATAGGACAAAACACACATCACGACAAGATTCTGACATTTTCATCCCTAACTACAAGATTTTCAGACAAGATAGAACGGCCAAAGGGGGCGGTGTTGCAATCTACTGCAAGGATTGCCTGCAGAGTTCTGTTTTACTCTCCAGGTCTGTTCCGAAACAATTTGAACTCCTACTTTTAAAAATCCACCTCTCTAAAAACAAGTCTCTCACTGTTGCCGCCTGCTATAGACCACCCTCTGCCCCCAGCTGTGCTCTGGACACCATATGTGAACTGATTGCCCCCCATCTATCTTCAGAGCTTGTGCTGCTAGGCGACCTAAATTGGAACATGCTTAACACCCCAGCCATCCTACAATCTAAGCTTGATGCCCTCAATCTCACACAAATTATCAATGAACCTACCAGATATCACCCCAATTCCGTAAACACGGGTACCCTCATAGACATCATCCTAACCAACTTGCCCTCCAAATACACCTCTGCTGTTTTCAACCAAGATCTCAGCGATCACTGCCTCATTGCCTGTATCCGTAATGGGTCAGCGATCAAACGACCTCCATTCATCACTGTCAAACGCTCTCTGAAACACTTCAGCGAGCAGGCCTTTCTAATCGACCTGGCCGAGGTATCCTGGAAGGATTGTCACGGCTCCTCCTCTGCAGTGCAGGGGGCGGTTCCTCCTGCAGGCAGAGGAGGGTCGTTAAGTGATTGGAGCCACCTGGGCTCAGGGTATAAAACTGCTTACTAATCACCTCTCCCTGTCTTGCTCTCTCTCTCTCTCTCTCTGCTCCTCCAGGTATGCTCATGATTTGTTTGTTCCTTTTTAGTTTTGCATAGTTTTCACTCAGTCATGTTCACACACACATATTCATGCACCCATGCACTTTACATACACCTTACATTATGATACATCCACACCTCATTCCTTTTTCTTAGTTTAAGTTCATAGTTTGTTTAATAATAAAGAACACTTTTAAATTGGCCTATACCTGTTGTTCGTGTCCTCTCATTTGTCACAGGCTATGAGCCGGCTTGTGACAAGTGGGGGCTCGTCCGGGATTGTAGTTAACCTGTTGGGGATGGGGGCGCTGTTTAGACTATTTATGCTAATGTGGCTAATTTTTTAAACGGCTTCCCACAAAATCCTTGATCGTACAATATGCATATTATTATTATTATTGGATAGAAAACAGTCTATAGTTTCTATAGGAGTTGAAATTTTGTCTCTAAGTGGAACAGAGCCCATTCTACAGCAATTTCCCTGACATGGAGTCAGATTTGAGAAACGTTGGCCACTTTTCTGAAGTCATTTAAACGGGCACTGTCGTTGCTATGACTATACGGACACTTCTTACGTCTTCCCCTGGATGCCTTTACGTGATGACGATTCCAACGGGCTCGATTGCTCGTTCACAGGCCCTACAAATGAAAAAAACCTTTAGCTAGCAAGTCTTTTCTTGCTGCGTAACGCGCGTGGAAGACACCGACCCTCTCCTGTTCCAAGCGTTAGTTTAGCCTGTTATATTTCTCCGGTCATCTTTTCACTCGTTATAGGAGTTACAAACATCACAAAGTAGTTAATTTAAAGCGTTTTATAGCAATTTATATCCGTTTAGTGCGATTTTGGGACATTTATTTTTGCAACGATGTGAAAAGTTGGGAACGCTTTTCAGTTCATCCCGAACGTAGTTGACATTTCCACATGGCAAGAGGACAGCTTTCCACCAAAAGACGATTTCTCCCAAGAAAGGATCCTTTGCCCAAGATACTGATGGAAGAACAGCTCAAGGTAGGACATTTTTATTATGATAAATCGTGTTTCTGTCGAAACATTTTAGTGGCTTAGGACGCCATGTTTTTTGACGTAGCTTCGCTTGGCGCAAACTGTATTGAAAAGTAAGGATAAATTAAAAAATGTAATAACGCAATTGTATTAAGAATTAAATTGTCTATCAATCCCTGTCCACCCTATATTTTTTAGTCACGTTTATGAGTATTTATGTATAAGAGTAGATCACTGTCTAAGTGGCGCAAGGACGTTTTCTTTACCAGCTTGTCTACATTTCACATTGTCTAACCATGATTTTGGTGGCTAAATATAAACATTTTCGATCAAACTGTATATGCATGTTGTAATGTGATGTTACAGGAGTGTCATCGGAAGAATTCTGAGAAGGTTAGTGAAAAAATTAATATCTTTTGGCGATGTTGACTTTTATCGCTCACTTTGGCTAGAATCAATGCTGGGCTGCTAATTGCTATGTGCTAAGCTAATATAACGATTTATTGTGTTTTCGCTGTAAGACACTTAGAAAATCTGAAATATTGTCTGTATTCACAGGATCTGTGTCTTTCGATTCGTGTATGCTGTGTATTTTTACGAAATGTTTGATGATTAGTAGTTAGGTAAACACGTTGCTCATTGTAATTATTCTAGTCCATTTGTGATGGTGGGTGCAATTGTAAACTATGCCATCTACCTGAAATATGCACTTTTTTCTAACAAAACCTATCCCATACCATAAATATGTTATCAGACTGTCATCTAATGAGTTTTTTTGTTGGTTAGAGGCTATAAATATCTTAGTTTAGCCGAATTGGTGATGGCTACTGGTGTTGGTGGACAAATAAAAGATGGTGGAATATGCTAATGTGTTTTTAGGTAATAGATGTACATCTTTACATATTGTGTCTTCCCTGTAAAACATTTTAAAAATCGGAAATGTTGACTGGATTCATAAGATCTGTGTCTTTCATTAGCTGTATTGGACTTTAATGTGTGAAAGTTAAATATTTTAAAAAAATATTTTTTTTGAATTTCGCGGCACTGGTTTTTCAGTGGGGGGGGGGGGGGAGTGCCGCTAGCGGCACGCTGATCCTAGACAGGTTAACTTGGGTTAGTTTAGTTTAGTTTGCCAAATGTTTTTTTGTTTGAGTGGATGTTTTGGTTGGGCCAATTTTTGTTTAAGAGATAGTTGAGAGCCATGTGTTCTTTTGGTTCAGTTAGCTTGGTAGCTAAGCAATTCACTCTGTGTTTTTCTGGGTTTTGTTCAGGTGGGAGTCCTCTCCTGTTCAGGCATATCAGCAAGTGTCAATAGGAGGCTTGTGGTGTTTTTGTTTTAGGTGGCAGTGAACGTGGGTAGAGCATCCCTTTCCCTTTTCCCCTACATCGGCTCGGGAGCACCTCCGTGGTTATGGGAGGGCTGCCAGTTTCTGGTTGTCTTTTCCACTCCACTGGTTTTGTGTGCATAAAACCCCACCACATGTGACTGCACGAAGACCAGGGCCAGTTAGTTAGTAGTTTTTGGAGGATAGTGGGGTGTGGCTCCTGTCCTTGAACCCAGATTGACAGCAGGTGAGTTGTGTTTTTTTGAGCATTTTGTAATAGTTGTATTGGTTAAGGAAAATGTCTTCCATTTTGTGTAGTTTTGTTCAAGCTCCTTCAGAGGTAGCCTTAGAGTTGTGTACTAAGGAGCAGTTAATTGAAATTGCTGAACATTATCAGATTGAGATTGTTGATAAAAAAATTAAAGAGACTGTTAAAACTAGCTTAAAGCAGGGTCTTAGGGAAATGGGTGTTTTTGGCGGTCAGTCTGCTAGTAGTGAGGGTGCAAGTTTTCAGTCTAGCCCTTCATTAACTTTTGAGCAGCAGAGGGAACTGTTGCAAATGCAATTAGAGATAGAGCGATTGAGAAATGCTAATAGACCGGAAAGACTACCACAGTTTGATGTTTCACAGAATCTTCGTTTGTTGCCTAAATTTGATGAGTCAGATCCAGACACATACTTTACTTTATTTGAGCGTATTGCGGAAGCTAGAGCTTGGTCAGATTTGGACATGACTATGTTGTTGCAATGTGTACTTACAGGTAAAGCACGTGAGGCTTTTGCAGCACTGAGTGTAGCTGACAGTAAAGTTTATGCTAAAGTTAAATCAGCAGTTCTGAAGGTCTACGAGCTTGTGCCAGAGGCATATCGTCAACGTTTTCGTTACAGGAAAAAGTTAGATTCACAAACCTATTCTGAGTTTGTTTGTGACTTGACTTCTGCATTTAATCGTTGGTGTACAGCTTCTGAAGTTAGTACTTTTGAGGGTCTGTCTAATTTGATTGTGTTAGAACAGTTCAAAAATTCTGTTCCTGACCAGGTGGCTACATACATGAATGAACGTAAAGTTAAGTCTCCAAGTGATGCAGCCATCCTTGCAGATGAGTACAGGCTAACACATACAAGCCATTTTGAGTCAAACAGTGACATGTACCATAAAAATACTCCTAGGAATAGTAGGTCACCTTTTTTTGGAGATTCTTTCCAAAGGCCTCAGCAGAAGTTTCGGTCTGGAGGACTTAAAGCACCGGTTAATGCTAATACTTGTCGCTACTGTTTAGTTGAAGGACATTGGAAGAAAGATTGTCCTCGGCTTCATTCAAAACAGTCAGGTCAAGTTAACCTGTCTAGGATCAGCGTGGCGCTAGCGGCACACCCCCCCCCCCCCCCCCCCCCCCCACTGAAAAACCAGTGCCGCGAAATTCAAAAAAAATATTTTTTTAAAATATTTAACTTTCACACATTAAAGTCCAATACAGCTAATGAAAGACACAGATCTTGTGAATCCAGTCAACATTTCCGATTTTTAAAATGTTTTACAGGGAAGACACAATATGTAAAGATGTACATCTATTACCTAAAAACACATTAGCATAATCCACCATCTTTTATTTGTCCACCAACACCAGTAGCCATCACCAATTCGGCTAAACTAAGATATTTATAGCCCCTAACCAACAAAAAAACTCATTAGATGACAGTCTGATAACATATTTATGGTATGGGATAGGTTTTGTTAGAAAAAAGTGCATATTTCAGGTAGATGGCATAGTTTACAATTGCACCCACCATCACAAATGGACTAGAATAATTACAATGAGCAACGTGTTTACCTAACTACTAATCATCAAACATTTCGTAAAAATACACAGCATACACGAATCGAAAGACACAGATCCTGTGAATACAGACAATATTTCAGATTTTCTAAGTGTCTTACAGCGAAAACACAATAAATCGTTATATTAGCTTAGCACATAGCAATTAGCAGCCCAGCATTGATTCTAGCCAAAGTGAGCGATAAAAGTCAACATCGCCAAAAGATATTAATTTTTTCACTAACCTTCTCAGAATTCTTCCGATGACACTCCTGTAACATCACATTACAACATGCATATACAGTTTGATCGAAAATGTTTATATTTAGCCACCAAAATCATGGTTAGACAATGTGAAATGTAGACAAGCTGGTAAAGAAAAAGTCCTTGCGCCACTTAGACAGTGATCTACTCTTATACATAAATACTCATAAACGTGACTAAAAAATATAGGGTGGACAGGGATTGATAGACAATTTAATTCTTAATACAATTGCGTTATTACATTTTTTAATTTATCCTTACTTTTCAATACAGTTTGCGCCAAGCGAAGCTACGTCAAAAAACATGGCGTCCTAAGCCACTAAAATGTTTCGACAGAAACACGATTTATCATAATAAAAATGTCCTACCTTGAGCTGTTCTTCCATCAGTATCTTGGGCAAAGGATCCTTTCTTGGGAGAAATCGTCTTTTGGTGGAAAGCTGTCCTCTTGCCATGTGGAAAAGTCAACTGCGTTCGGGATGAACTGAAAAGCGTGCCCAACTTTTCACATCGTTGCAAAAATAAATGTCCCAAAATCGCACTAAACGGATATAAATTGCTATAAAACGCTTTAAATTAACTACCTTATGATGTTTTTAACTCCTATAACGAGTGAAAAGATGACCGGAGAAATATAACAGGCTAAACTAACGCTTGGAACAGGTGCGCGCCGGTGTCCTCTAGGCTCATGACGCAGCTCCCAAAGAATGACTAGCTTCAGGGTTTTTTCATTTGTAGGGCCTGTGAACGCGCAATCGACCCCGTTGGAATCGTCATCACGTAAAGGCATCCAGGGGAAGACGTAAGAAGTGTCCGTATAGTCATAGCAACGACAGTGCCCTTTTAACTGACTTCAGAAGATTGGCCAACATTTCTCAAATCTGACTCCATGTCAGGGAAATTGCTGTAGAATGGGCTCTGTTCCACTTAGAGACAAAATTTCAACTCCTATAGAAACTATAGACTGTTTTCTATCCAATAATAATAATAATATGCATATTGTACGATCAAGGATTTTGTGGGAAGCCGTTTAAAAAATTAGCCAAATTAGCATAAATAGTCTAAACAGCGCCCCCATCCCCAACAGGTTAAACCTGCTATGATGGCAGCTCCTGTTACAGCCTCTGACCACCAGGGTGAGCTGTTTCAGCCACTAGTTGAGTTTGATTCTCAGTTTTCCCGCTGTGATTTTTCAGCCTTTATTTCAGATGGTGTAGTGTCCCTGATAGATGGCAACCAGAATGTTAAAATCAAGATCCTAAGAGACACTGGAGCTTTAGATTCTTTTATTCTGGAATCTGTTTTGCCGTTCTCTAAAGAGTCTGATATTGGTCGTTGTGTAATGGTATGTGGTATGGGTTTAGTTCCATTCTCTTGTCCTTTACATGAAGTTACCCTAAAATGTGGTCTGGTAGAGGGTGATGTAGATGTTGGGGTTAGACCTCAGTTGCCAGTAGAGGGAGTGCACATGATTTTGGGGAATGACTTGGCAGGTAGTAAGGTGTGGGCAGATGGCAAATTAAACATCTGTAAGAAGCAACCTTCAGTGTCACCTGCAAGGGTATCTCCGGATCAGAACTGTGTGTCTCCTGAGGTATTTCCAGTTTGTGCGGTTACCCGCGCAGCCTCTCGTAAGGAGATTGAGAGTAAGCCAGAAAGTCTTGAGTTGCCAGTCAAACTCCAGACAGAACAGTTGACTAGTTCTAGAGATTCATTGATGGCTGAGCAAAAAGCCGATACTAATTTGGCTGATCTGTTTGATAAAGTGGTTCCTGATTCAGTGGTGAGGAATAGTGCTCAGTGTTATTTTCTTCTTGATGGGCTGTTGGTCAGGAAATGGGTTCCACACTATGATCAGGGTCTAGGAGAACCAGTCTTTCAAATAGTTGTACCTACTACTTTGCGAAATAAAGTGTTGCAAACTTCACATGGTGATGTGGCAGGTCATATGGGTGTTCGTAAAACGTATGATCGCATACTTCGTTATTTTTTCTGGCCACGTTTAAAGCGGGATGTATCTCAGTTTATTAAAACTTGTGATACGTGTCAGCGCACAAGCAAGCCAAATCAGGTTGTAAAGCCTGCACCGTTGTATCCAATACCAGCCGTAGGGCAACCTTTTGAGCATCTTATTATCGATTGTGTTGGGCCATTACCAAGGTCCAAGTCAGGTCATAGCTACTTATTAACTGTTATGTGTCAAGCAACCAGATATCCGGCAGCTTTTTCCTTGCGTACCATAACTTCAAAATCAGTAGTTAAAGCTTTAACTCAATTTATTTCAACATTTGGGATTCCAAAAACCATCCAGTCAGATCAGGGGTCTAACTTTACCTCTCATTTATTTGCTCAGGTTCTCAAACAGCTTAAAGTTAAACACAACAAGTCTACTGCATTCCATGCCCAGAGCCAGGGAGCTTTGGAACGTTTTCATCAAACTTTAAAATCCTTGCTTCGTGCATATTGTACGGAACTGTCTGCCGACTGGGAGGAGGGGTTACCTTGGCTGTTACTAGCTGCTCGTGAAGTAGTGCAGGAAAGCACAGGGTTTAGCCCAAATGACTTAGTGTTTGGCCATAAGGTGCGTGGGCCTTTAGCAGTGTTGCAGGATGGTTGTTTCCCTGAGGAACCACCTCGGAACCTTATTGACTATGTAAATGGCTTTAGGTTGAAGTTGTATAGGGCTGGTGAACTAGCGAAAGAAAAACTAAAATGTTCTCAACGGAAAATGAAACTGAAATATGACGGACAGGCTGAGCTGCGTGAGTTTAGTCCCGGTGATCGGGTACTTGCTCTTCTGCCTCTTGTAAGTTCACCTTTTCAGGCAAAATACTGTGGTCCTTTCACTGTGTTGCGTAAAGTGTCAGATTTGAACTATCTTATTGAAACCCCTAGTCATAGGAAGTCCTCTAAATTATGCCATGTGAATCTGTTAAAATGTTATCACTCCCGTGATCTAAGCAAAGTTGAAGGCACTCCAGCAGTGAGGTCAGTGTTGACTGCTGCCCCAGTCCCTGCATCTTGTGGCTTTAATTTGGTGGAGGGGGGAGAAGAGGAAGTTAAAGTTTCAGAGGAGGTCTTACAAGGACGGTTGAAAAACTCCCAGACTTTGCAAAACCTTGGGGTTTTGGTAGATCATTTAGACTCTGAGAAACGTGATGAATTGGTAGCTCTTATTAGAAACTACCCTGTTTTGTTTTCTGACACTCCATCGCAAACCCACTTAATTGAACATGATATAGACATCGGAGATGCTAAGCCTATCAAACACAGATTTTATCGTGTATCTGAGGAGAAGAGACTAAAACTGGAAACAGAGATGCAGTCTATGTTGGACACAGGTATTGATTTGGCAAAATGTGAGTTTGCCAAAGCTACAGTCACATACCTAGGCAAGGTTGTTGGTCAGGGATTTGTCTGTCCCGTAGAAGCCAAGGTTCAGGCTGTGAAGCAGTTCCCACAGCCCTCTACAAAGAAAGAACTGATGCGCTTCCTGGGAATGGCGGGGTACTACCGTGCTTTTTGTAAAAACTTTTCGGTAGTAGTGTCCCCACTGACCAATCTGAAGGCCAAGGCTGAATTTATCTGGTCCACCCAGTGTCAAGAGGCATTTGATGCAGTTAAGACTCTTTTGTGTTTGGCACCTGTGTTGGCAGCACCAAATTTTGGGAAACCTTTCAAATTGCAGGTAGACGCCAGTCAAATCGGTGCTGGGGCTGTGCTTCTCCAGGAGAATGACGACAAGGTTGAGTGTCCAGTCAGTTTCTTCTCCCGAAAATTTAATAAGTATCAGAAAAACTATTCTGTAATTGAAAAGGAGGCTTTAGGTCTCATTTGGGCTTTACAGCACTTCGAGGTCTATGTTGGTTCTGGTTTGACCCCTTTAACTGTGTTCACTGACCACAACCCACTTGTTTTTCTGAGGTCCCTGCAAAACCCCAACCAGCGCCTGATGCGTTGGGCTTTGTTCTTGCAACCATTCAACCTTGATATTAGGCACATTAGTGGTAAGGATAATATCATTGCTGATGCTCTGTCCCGTGCTCCTTTAACCTGTCTAGGATCAGCGTGCCGCTAGCGGCACACCCCCCCCCCCCCCCCACTGAAAAACCAGTGCCGCGAAATTCAAAAAAAATATTTTTTAAAAATATTTAACTTTCACACATTAAAGTCCAATACAGCTAATGAAAGACACAGATCTTGTGAATCCAGTCAACATGTCCGATTTTTAAAATGTTTTACAGGGAAGACACAATATGTAAAGATGTACATCTATTACCTAAAAACACATTAGCATAATCCACCATCTTTTATTTGTCCACCAACACCAGTAGCCATCACCAATTCGGCTAAACTAAGATATTTATAGCCCCTAACCAAGAAAAAAACTCATCAGATGACAGTCTGATAACATATTTATGGTATGGGTGTCACGCCCTGGCCTTAGTATTATTGGTTTTCTTTATTATTTTAGTTAGGTCAGGGTGTGACATGGGGAATGTTTATGTTTTGTTGTTTTGGGTGTTTATTTGGTAAAGGGGTTAATGGGTGTAGTATATGGTTTTGTGTTGAGTGTAGATGTTTAGCATTGTCTATGGTGGTTAGTTATCTAGGAGAGTCTATGGTTGCATGAATGAGTTCCCAATTAGAGACAGCTGATTTCGGTTGTCTCTGATTGGGAGCCTTATTTAGGGTAGCCATAGGCTCTCATTGGTTGTGGGTAATTGTCTATGTAAGAACGTTTGTAGCCTGTATGTTTGTGCACAACGTTTGTAGCTTCACGGTCGTTTTGTTGTTTTGTTGTTTTGTTATTTTGTTATAGAGTTTTTGTGTCGTGTTCATCTTCGTTGTGTTTAATAAAGAAGATGGCTTATTTTCCAAAAGCTGCATTTTGGTCCGTCAATCCGCCACACGATCGTGACAGAATTACCCACCATAGGACCAAGCGGCATGGAAGGCGGCAACAGGACCTTCCTACACAGGATCTCTGGAGTTGGGAGGACGAATTGGAAAGAGATGGACATTGGGATCAACCTGGAGAATATCGCCTCCCTCGTGAAGAGCTGGAGGCAGCGAAAGCCGAGAGGAGGCGATATGAGGAGGCAGCACGGAGACAAGGCTGGAGACCCGTGAGTACACCCCAAAAATTTCTTGGGGGGGGCCTTAAAGGGAGTGTGGCGAAGTCAGGTAGGAAACCTGCGCCTACTCCCTGTACTTACCGTGGAGAGCGGGAGTACGGGCAGACACCGTGTTACGCAGTAGAGCGCACGGTGTCTCCTGTACGCGTGCATAGCCCGGTTCGGTACATTTCGGCTCCACGTATCGGCCGGGCTAGACTGAGCGTTGAGCCATATGTCATGAAGCCGGCCCAACGCATCTGGTCACCAGTGCGTCTCCTCGGGCCGGCGTACATGGCACCAGCCTTACGCATGGTGTCCCCGGTTCGCCTACATAGGCCGGTGCGGGTTATTCCACCTCCCCGCACTGGTCAGGCGACGGGGAGCATAGAACCAGGTAAGGTTGGGCAGGCTCAGCGTTCAAGGGAGCCAGTACGCCTGCACGGTCCGGTATTTCCGGCGCCACCTCCCCGCCCCAACCCAGTACCACCAGTGCCTCCTCCACGCACTAGCTATATGGTGCGTGTCTCCAGCCCTTTACCACCAGTGTCTAAACCACGCACCAAGCCTCCTGTGTGTCCCCAGAGTCCTGTGCGTCCTGTTGCTGCTCCCCGCACTAGCCCTGAGATGCGTGTCCCCAGCCCGGTGCCACCAGTCCCGGCACCACGCACCAGGCCTACAGTGCGCCTCAGCCGGCAGGAGTCTGCCGTCTGCACTGCAATGACTGAACTGCCCGTCTGCCAAGCGCCATCTGAGCCATCCGTCTCCCCAGCGCCATCTGAGCCATCCGTCTCCCCAGCGCCATCTGAGTCATCCGTCTGCAATGAGCCTGCAAAGCCGCCCGTCTGCCATGAGCCCACTGAGCCGTCCGCCAGACAGGAGCCGCTAGAGCCGCCAGCCAGACAGGAGCCGCTAGAGCCGTCCGTCAGACAGGATCTGCCAGAGCCGTCAACCAGACAGGATCTGCCAGAGCCGCCAACCAGACAGGATCTGCCAGAGCCGCCAACCAGACAGGATCTGCCAGAGCCGCCAACCAGCCATGAGCAGCCAGATCCGTCAGCCAGCCATGAGCAGCCAGATCCGTCAGCTAGCCATGAGCAGCCAGATCCGTCAGCTAGCCATGAGCAGCCAGATCCGTCAGCTAGCCATGAGCAGCCAGATCCGTCAGCTAGCCATGAGCAGCCAGATCCGTCAGCTAGCCATGAGCAGCCAGATCCGTCAGCTAGCCATGAGCAGCCAGATCCGTCAGCTAGCCATGAGCAGCCAGATCCGTCAGCTAGCCATGAGCAGCCAGATCCGTCAGCTAGCCATGAGCAGCCAGATCCGTCAGCTAGCCATGAGCAGCCAGATCCGTCAGCCAGCCATGAGCAGCCAGATCCGTCAGCCAGCCAGGAGCAGCCAGATCCGTCAGCCAGCCATGAGCAGCCAGATCAGTTAGCCAGCCATGAGCAGCCAGATCCGTTAGCCAGCCATGAGCAGCCAGATCTGTCAGCCAGCCATGGGCCGTCCCTCAGTCCGGAGCTGCAGTCCTTCAGTCCGGAGCTGCAGTCCCTCAGTCCGGAGCTGCCATTCCTCAGTCCGGAGCTGCCCCTTAGTCCGGAACTGCCCCTGAATGCAATGGGGTTAAGGTGGAGGGGGGTCGTTTGGAGGAAGCCTAGGAGGTGTTTAGGTACTGTGGTGACGTGGGGACCGCGACCAGAGCCGGAGCCGCCACCGTGGATGGAAGCCCACCCAGACCCTCCCCTAGACTGTGTATGGTGCGCCCGGAGTTCGCGCCTCAAGGGGGGGGTTATGTCACGCCCTGGCCTTAGTATTATTGGTTTTCTTTATTATTTTAGTTAGGTCAGGGTGTGACATGGGGAATGTTTATGTTTTGTTGTTTTGGGTGTTTATTTGGTAAAGGGGTTAATGGGTGTAGTATATGGTTTTGTGTTGAGTGTAGATGTTTAGCATTGTCTATGGTGGTTAGTTATCTAGGAGAGTCTATGGTTGCCTGAATGAGTTCCCAATTAGAGACAGCTGATTTCGGTTGTCTCTGATTGGGAGCCTTATTTAGGGTAGCCATAGGCTCTCATTGGTTGTGGGTAATTGTCTATGTAAGAACGTTTGTAGCCTGTATGTTTGTGCACAACGTTTGTAGCTTCACGGTCGTTTTGTTGTTTTGTTATTTTGTTATAGAGTTTTTGTGTCGTGTTCATCTTCGTTGTGTTTAATAAAGAAGATGGCTTATTTTCCAAAAGCTGCATTTTGGTCCGTCAATCCGCCACACGATCGTGACAATGGGATAGGTTTTGTTAGAAAAAAGTGCATATTTCAGGTAGATGGCATAGGTTACAATTGCACCCACCGTCACAAATGGAATAGAAAAACTACTTAGAGCAACGTGTTTACCTACTTACTAATCATCAAACATTTCGTAAAAATACACAGCATACACGAATCGAAAGACACAGATCCTGTGAATACAGACAATATTTCAGATTTTCTAAGTGTCTTACAGCGAAAACACAATAAATCGTTATATTAGCATAGCACATAGCACATAGCAGCCCAGCATTGATTCTAGCCAAAGTGAGCGATAACGTCAACATCGCCAAAAATATATTAATTTTTTCACTAACCTTCTCAGAATTCTTCAGATGACACTCCTGTAACATCATATTACACATTCCATATAGAGTTTGATCGAAAACGTTTATATTTAGCCACCAAAATCATGGTTAGACAATGTGAAATGTAGCTCAGCTGGTCAGAAAATGTCCTTGCGCCACTTAGACAGTGATCTACTCTTATACATAAATACTCATAAACGTGACTAAAAAATATAGGGTGGACAGGGATTGATAGACAATTTAATTCTTAATACAATTGCGGAATTACATTTTTTAATTTATCCTTACTTTTCAATACAGTTTGCGCCAAGCGAAGCTACGTCAAAAAACATGGCGTCCTAAGCCACTAAAATGTTTCGACAGAAACACGATTTATCATAATAAAAATGTCCTACTTTGAGCTGTTCTTCCATCAGTATCTTGGGCAAAGGATCCTTTCTTGGGAGTAATCGTCTTTTGGTGGAAAGCTGTCCTCTTGCCATGTGGAAATGCCAACTGCGTTCGGGATGAACTGAAAAGCGTGCCCAGCTATTCACATCGTTTCAAAAATAAATGTCCCAAAATCTCACTAAACGGATATAAATTGCTATAAAACGCTTTAAATTAACTACCTTATGATGTTTTTAACTCCTATAACGAGTGAAAAGATGACCGGAGAAATATAACAGGCTAAACTAACGCTTGGAACAGGAGCGGCTCGGTGTCCTCCACGCGCGTTACGCACCAAGAAAAGACTTGCTAGCTACAGGGTTTTTTCATTTGTAGTGCCTGTGAACGCGCAATCGACCCCATTGGAATCGTCATCACGTAAAGGCATCCAGGGGAAGACGTAAGAAGTGTCCGTATAGTCATAGCAATAACAGTGCCCTTTTAACTGACTTCAGAACAGTGGCCAACATTTCTGAAATCTGACTCCATGTCAGGGAAATTGCTGTAGAATGGGCTCTGTTCCACTTAGAGACAAAATTTAAACTCCTATAGAAACTATAGACTGTTTTCTATCCAATAATAATAATAATATGCATATTGTACGATCAAGGATTTTGTGGGAAGCCGTTTCAAAAATTACCCAATTAGCATAAATAGTCTCAACAGCGCCCCCATCCTCAACAGGTTAACCTAGCTTGTATCTTTTCTCTGCTGACCCCTACGGGCTGTCTGCGCCTCTTTTCTCTTAAATTGCTCCCCAGGTACCAGGGCTGCTGAGTTTGAGGGGCGGACAGTCAGCTGGGGGACACGGGGCTACTGCTAGGAGCCGGGATTGGTATTTTTGTTGTTTATTTGTTTTTTGGGAAATTTGAATTATTTTGAATATGTTGGAGGAAGTTGGGTTGAGGGTGGGACCCTCATTTTAAGGAGGGGGGTGTCACGGCTCCTCCTCTGCAGTGCAGGGGGCGGTTCCTCCTGCAGGCAGAGGAGGGTCGTTAAGTGATTGGAGCCACCTGGGCTCAGGGTATAAAACTGCTTACTAATCACCTCTCCCTGTCTTGCTCTCTCTCTCTCTCTGCTCCTCCAGGTATGCTCATGATTTGTTTGTTCCTTTTTAGTTTTGCATAGTTTTCACTCAGTCATGTTCACACACACATATTCATGCACCCATGCACTTTACATACACCTTACATTATGATACATCCACACCTCATTCCTTTTTCTTAGTTTAAGTTCATAGTTTGTTTAATAATAAAGAACACTTTTAAATTGGCCTATACCTGTTGTTCGTGTCCTCTCATTTGTCACAGGCTATGAGCCGGCTTGTGACAGGATATTGATCTCATCCCGTCAGTAGAGGATGCCTGGATATTTTTAAAAAATGCCTTCCTCACCATCTTGAATAAGCATGCCCCATTCAAGAAATTTAGAACCAGGAACAGATATAGCCCTTGGTTCTCTCCTGACCTGACTGCCCTTAACCAACAGAAAAACATCCTATGGCGTTCTGCATTAGCATCGAACAGCCCCCGTGATATGCAACTTTTCAGGGAAGCTAGAAACCAGTATACACAGGCAGTTAGAAAAGCCAAGGCTAGCTTTTTCAAGCAGAAATTTGCTTCCTGCAACACAAACTCAAAAAAGTTCTGGGACACTGTAAAGTCCATGGAGAATAAGAACACCTCCTCCCAGCTTCCAACTGCACTGAAGATAGGAAATACTGTCACCACCGACAAATCCACTATAATTGAGAATTTCAATAAGCATTTTTCTACGGCTGGCCATGCTTTCCACCTGGCTACCCCTACCCCGGTCAACAGCACTGCCCTCCCCTCTGCTACTCGCCCAAGCCTTCCCCACTTCTCTTTCTCCCAAATACAGTCAGCTGATGTTCTGAAAGAGCTGCAAAATCTGGACCCTTACAAATCAGCCGGGCTAGATAATCTGGACCCTTTCTTTCTAAAACTATCTGCTGAAATTGTTGCCACCCCTATTACCAGCCTTTTCAACCTCTATTTCGTGTCGTCTGAGATTCCCAAAGATTGGAAAGCAGCTGCGGTTATCCCCCTCTTCAAAGGGGGAGACACTCTAGACCCAAACTGCTACAGACCTATATCTATCCTACCCTGCCTTTCTAAGGTCTTCGAAAGCCAAGTCAACAAACAGATTACCGACCATCTCGAATCCCACCATACCTTCTCCGCTATGCAATCTGGTTTCAGAGCTGGTCATGGGTGCACCTCAGCCACGCTCAAGGTCATAAACGATATCTTAACCGCTATCGATAGGAAACAGTACTGTGCAGCCATATTCATTGACCTGACCAAGGCTTTTGACTCTGTCAATCACCACATCCTCATCGGCAGACTCGACAGCCTTGGTTTCTCTAATGATTGCCTCGCCTGGTTCACCAACTACTTCTCTGATCGAGTTCAGTGTGTCAAATCGGAGGGTCTGTTGTCCGGACCTCTGGCAGTCTCTATGGGGGTGCCACAGGGTTCAATTCTTGGACCGACTCTCTTCTATGTATACATCAATGATGTCGCTCTTGCTGCTGGTGAGTCTCTGATCCACCTCTACGCAGACGACACTATTCTGTATACTTCTGGCCCTTCTTTTGACACTGTGTTAACAACCCTCCAGGCGAGCTTCAATGCCATACAACTCTCCTTCCGTGGCCTCCAATTGCTCTTAAATACAAGTAAAACTAAATGCATGCTCTTCAACCGATCGCTGCCTGCACCTGCCCGCCTGTCCATCATCACTACTCTGGACGGCTCTGACTTAGAATATGTGGACAACTACAAATACCTAGGTGTCTGGTTAGACTGTAAACTCTCCTTCCAGACTCACATCAAGCATCTCCAATCCAAAGTTAAATCTAGAATTGGCTTCCTATTCCGCAACAAAGCATCCTTCACTCATGCTGCCAAACATACCCTTGTAAAACTGACCATCCTACCAATCCTTGACTTCGGTGATGTCATTTACAAAATAGCCTCCAAAACCCTACTCAAATTGAATGCAGTCTATCACAGTGCCATCCGTTTTGTCACCAAAGCCCCATATACTACCCACCACTGCGAGCTGTACGCTCTCGTTGGCTGGCCCTCGCTTCACACTCGTCGCCAAACCCACTGGCTCCAGGTTATCTACAAGACCCTGCTAGGTAAAGTCCCCCCTTATCTCAGCTCGCTGGTCACCATAGCAACGCCCACCCGTAGCACGCGCTCCAGCAGGTATATCTCTCTGGTCACCCCCAAAACCAATTCTTCCTTTGGCCGCCTCTCCTTCCAGTTCTCTGCTGCCAATGACTGGAACGAACTACAAACGTTTCTGAAACTGGAAACACTTATCTCCCTCACTAGCTTTAAGCACCAGCTTTCATAGCAGCTCATAGATTACTGCACCTGTACATAGCCCATCTATAATTTAGCCCAAACAACTACCTCTTTACCTACTGTATTTATTTATTTTGCTCCTTTGCACCCCATTATTTCTATCTCTACTTTGCACCTTCTTCCACTGCAAACCAACCATTCCAGTGTTTTTTTTTTTTTGTTTTTTTTTGCTATATTGTATTTACTTCGCCACCATGGCCTTTTTATATTTGTATTTATTTATGTATATATTTTGTTTGCCTTCACCTCCCTTATCTCACCTCACTTGCTCATATTGTATATAGACTTATTTTTCACTGTATTATTGACTGTATGTTTGTTTTACTCCATGTGTAACTATGTGTTGTTGTATGTGTCGAACTGCTTTGCTTTATCTTGGCCAGGTCGCAATTGTAAATGAGAACGTGTTCTCAATTTGCCTACCTGGTTAAATAAAGGTGAAATAAAATAAATAAATAAAAGAGAGACAACACTACATGAAGAGAGTTAAAGACAACAACATAGCAAGGCAGCAACACAACATAGCAACAACATGGTAGCAACACAACATGGTAGCAGCACAAAACATGGTACAAACATTATTGGGCAGAGACAACAGCACAAAGGGCAAGAAGGTCGAGACAACAATACATCGCGCAAAGCAGACACAACTGTCAGCAAGAGTGTCCATGATTGAGTCTTTGAATGAAGAGATTGAGATAAAACGGTCCAGTTTGAGTGTTCGTTGCAGCTCGTTCAAGTCGCTAGCTGCAGCGAACAGAAAAGAAGAGGGACCCAGGGATGTGTGCTTTGGGGACCTTTATCAGAATGTGACTGGCAGAATGGGTGTTGTGTGTGGAGGATTAGGGCTGCAGTAGATATCTCAGATAGGGGGGAGTGAGGCCTAAGAGGGTTTTATAAATGTAAATGTCTTGCGACAGGTATACTTGGATGACCAGTTTACAGAGGAGTATAGAGTGCAGTGATGTGTCCTATAAGGAGCATTGGTGGCAAATCTGATGGCCGAATGGTAAAGAACATCTAGCCGCTCAAGAGCACCCTTACCTGCTGATCTATAAATTATGTCTCTGTAATCTGGCATGGGTAGGATGATCATCTGAATCAGGGTTAGTTTGGCAGTTGGCGAGAAAGAGGAGCGATTACGATAGAGGAAACTAAGTCTAGATTTCACTTTAGCCTGCAGTTTTGATCTGTGCTGAGAGAAGAACAGTGTACCGTCTAGCCAAGTACATGTAAACTCAGCAAAAAAAGAAACGTCCTATCACTGTCAACTGTGTTTATTTTCAGCAAATTAACTTCTTGCGAATATAGGGGGTGCTGTTTGGCATTAGCATAATTTGCTCTACAGATTAAACTGCCTAGTACTCAATTCTTGCTCGCACAATATGCATATTATTATTATTATTGGATAGAAAACACTCTCTAGTTTCTATAGCCGTTGGAATTTTGTCTCTGAGTGAAACAGAACTCCTTCTACAGCACTTTTCATGACAGGGAGTCAGATTTCAGACATCTTGGCCCCTGATCTGGGGTCGGTTTAACTTCTTGCGACTACAGGGGGTGCTGTTTTCTCATTAGCATAATTGCATTACAGATTAAACGGCTTCCTACTAAATTCTTGCTCGTACAATATGCATATTATTACTATTATTGGATAGAAAACACTCTCTAGTTTCTATAGGCGTTGGAATTTTGTCTCTGAGTGGAACAGAACTCATTCTACAGCAATTTCCCTGACATGGAGTCAGATTTCACACATTTTGTCCCCTGATCTGGAGTCAGTTTAAAGGCCACTGTGAACGCTATCAGGATACGGACACTGCTTACGTCTTCCCCTGGATGCCTTTACGTGATGACGATTTGAATGGTATCGATTGCGCAATCACAGCCCCTATAAAACAAAAACACGTGTAGGTAGGAACTCTTTTCCAGATGCGTCGGGCGCGCGGTGGACACCGACCTGCTCTTTTTCCAAGCATTAGTGTAGCCAGTTATATTTCTCCGGTCATGTTTCTACTCGTTATAGGAGTTAAAAACATCATAAGGTAGTTAATTTAAACCGTTTTATAGCAATTTATATCCGTTTAGTGCGATTTTGGGACATTTATTTCTGAGACACTGTGAATCTCTGGGCACGGTTCCAGTTCATGCCGAACGCAATGGGCATTTCTACATGGCAAGAGGACAGCTTTCGACCAAAAGACGATTAGACCCAAGAAAGGATTCTTTGCCCAAGATTCTGATGGAAGGACAGCTCAAAGTAGGAACAATTTATTATGATAAATCGTGTTTCTGTCGAGAAATGTTAATCGCTTATGACGCCATTTTGTTTGACGTAGCTTCGCTTGACGCAAACTGTATTGAAAAGTAAGGATAATTAAAAAAATGTAAATCAGTGATTGTATTAAGAATTAAATTGTCTATCAATCGAGTATTTATGTATACGACTAGATCACTGTCTAATATGGCGCACAACATTGTCTGACCAGCTGGGCAACTTTTGTCATTGTCTAACCATGATTTTGGTGGCTAAATATGCACATTTTCGAACAAACTGTATATGTATGTTGTAATATGATGTTACAGGAGTGTCATCTGAAGAATTCTGAGAAGGTTAGTGAAAAAATTAATATATTTTGGCGATGTTTACGTTATCGCTCTCTTTGGCTAGAATCAATGCTCTGATAACGTTTGCATATGTGGTATGCTAATATAACGATTTATTGTGTTTTCGCTGTAAGACACTTAGAAAATCTGAAATATTGTCTGTATTCACAGGATCTGTGTCTTTCGATTAGTGTATGCTGTGTATTTTTACGAAATGTTTGATGATTAGTAATTAGGTAAACACTTTGCTCTATGTATTTATTCTAGTCCATTTGTGACGGTGGGTGCAATTGTAAACTATGATATCTACCTGAAATATGCACATTTTTCTAACAAAACCTATCCTATACCATAAATATGTTATCAGACTGTCATCTGATGAGGTTTTTTCTTGGTTAGTGGCTATCAATATCTTAGTTTAGCCGAATTGGTGATAGCACCTGATGGAATAAGAAACTGATGGAGTTAGAAAAGTGGTGTCTTTTGCTAACGTGGTTAGCTAATAGATTTACATATTTTGTCTTCCCTGTAAAACATTTAAAAAATCTGAAATGGTGGCTTTATTCACAAGATCTGTATCTTTCATTAGGTGTCTTGGACTTGTGATTTAATGATATTTAGATGCTACTATTTAATTGTGACGCTATGCTAGGCTATGCTACTCAGTGTGGGGGGGTGGGGGGTGATCCCGGACCCGGGGTAGATACTCGTGAAAGGTTAAAGGTCCCTGTAAATGCTATGGACAAACAGACACTGCTTACATCTTCCCCTGGGTGTCAGTACGTGGTGACGCTTTGAATGGAGTCGATTGCGCAATCAGGGCCTGTATAAATCACCAAATACCGGAAGTAGCTTCCCTTTGCTGCCTGCGCCTGACGCACGAAGGACGTCGGACTCGCCTCCTTCCAACCTGTTGTTTAGCCAGTAATATTTCTCCGGTCATGTTTTTACTCGTTATAGGTGTTAAAAACATCATAAGGTAGTTAATTTAAACCGTTTTATAGCAATTTATATCCGTTTAGTGCGATTTTGAGGCATTTCTTTCTGAGACACTTTGAACCGCTGGGCACGTTTCCAGTTCATGCCGAACGTTAGTGGGCATTTCCACATGGCAAGAGGACAGCTTTCGACCAAAAGACGATTAGACCCAAGAAAGGATTCATTGCCCAAGATTCTGATGGAAGAACAGCTCATAGTAAGAACAATTTATGATGATAAATTGTGTTTCTGTCGAAAAATGTTAAACGCTTATGCCGCCATTTTGTTTGGTATAGCTTCGCTTGGCGCAACCTGTATTGAAAAGTAAGGATAATTTAAAAAATGTAATTCAGCGATTGTATTAAGAATTAAATTGTCTATCAAACGCTGTCCACCCTGTATTTTTTAGTCAAGTTTATGAGTATTTATGTATAAGACTAGATCACTGTCTAATATGGCGCACAACATTTTCTGACCAGCTGGGCTACTTTTCTCATTGTCTAACCATGATTTTGGTGGCTAAATATGCACATTTGCACATCGAACAAACCCTATATGTATGTTGTAATATGATGTTACAGGAGTGTCATCTGAAGAATTCTGAGAAGGTTAGTGAAAAAATTAATACATTTTGGTGGTGATAATGCTGTCGCTCTTTTTGCCGTGAATCAATGCTGGGGTAATGTTTGCACATGTGCTATGGTAATATAACGATTTATTGTGTTTTCGCTGTAAGACACTTAGAAAATCTGAAATATTGTCTGGATTCACAGGATCTGTGTCTTTCAATTAGTGTACGCTGTGTATTTTTACGAAATGTTTTATGATTAGTAATTAGGTAATACACGTTGCTCTGTATTTTTTCTAGTCGAGTTGTGATGGTGGGTGCAATTGTAAACTATGATTTATACCTGCAATATGCACATTTTTCTAACAAAACCTATCCTATACCATAAATATGTTATCAGACTGTCATCTGATGAGGTTTTTTCTTGGTTAGTGGCTATCAATATCTTTATTTGGCCGAATTGGTGATAGCTACTGGTGTTGAGAAAAAATGGCGGACAAAGAAAAATGGTGTCTTTTGCTAACGTGGTTAGCTAATAGATTTACATATTTTGTCTTCCCTGTAAAACATTTTAAAAATCTGAAATGGTGGCTTTATTCACAAGATCTGTATCTTTCATTAGGTGTCTTGGACTTGTGATTTAATGATATTTAGATGCTACTATTTAATTGTGACGCTATGCTAGCGATGCTACTCAGTGTGGGGGGGGGGGGGGGTGCTCCCGGACCCGGGGTAGAGAGGCGTGAAAGGTTAAACATGTGTAAATATTTGTATGAACATAAGATTCAACAACTGAGACATAAACTGAACAAGTTCCACAGACATGTGACTAACAGAAATTGAATAATGTGTCCCTGAACAAAGGGGGTTGCTGTTGCTGTGACATGTTACCCCACTCTTCCACCAAGGCACCTGCAAGTTCCTGGTCATTTCTGGGGGGAATGGCCCTAGCCCTCACCCTCCGATCCAACAGGTCCCAAACGTGGTCAATGGGATTTACATCCGGGCTCTCCGCTGGCCATGGCAGAACACTGACATTCTTCTCTTGCAGGAAAGCATGCAGAGTCATGTCAGGATGAGCCTGCAGGAAGGGTACCACATGAGGGAGGAGGATGTCTTCCCTGTGCGTCGACACAATCCTGTCTCGGAGCTCTACGGACAATTCCATCGACCCCATGGCTTGGTTTTTGCCCTGACATGCACTGTCAACTGTGGGACCTGTCAACTGTGGGACTGTGTGTGCCTTTCCAAATAATGTCCAATCAATTGAATTTACCACAGGTGGACTCCAATCAAGTTGTGGAAACAGGATGCACCTGAGCTCAATTTCGAGACACGTAGAAAAGGGTCTGAATACTTATGTAAGGTATGTTTTTTATTTCTAATACATTTGCAAACATTTCCCTATTTTTTTTTACTTTGCCATTATAGGGTATTGTGTGTAGATTGTTGAGGATTTTTTTTATTTAATACATTTTAGAATAAGGCTGTAATGTAACAAAATGTGGAAAAAGTCAAGGGGCCTGAATAGTTTCCGAAAGCACTGTAAATGCCTTAGTCTACAATGACAGCACAAAGCGGTTTGCAAGGACTTGCCGGTTTTATGACATTTAGAGGCACTTTTTTGGTCATTGATTTCAGCTCTTGGATTCCTTCCCTTTGAAGATGTTATAAATCCCTTGGTACTTTAAGTGTTCGGCTCAAGGTGTCCTTTCAGTGACAACGTAAAGGACTTAGGAAGAGCATCACAACTCACTGTTACAATCTGTCTCAACTGGCACTTAACTGTAGATGTGTTGATTGTACCGGCAGAAAATAAGTTCACATTTTTTGTGAGTCAGATGTTTTAGTAACAACAAGTTATTCCTTTGTTGATGATGTGTCTCTGTATATCAGTATGTGATGCATAATCCATCCCGTTTAGGTCAAACTCATCCAGTCCCCCTGAGCCAGTAAAGGGTTAAAGATTGATGTGATGGCAAGTTTAGAGGGAATCTAAGCACAGTTAATAATTAATGCTGGTGCACTCTGTCAAATATGCCCCAGTGCAGGCCAAATGGGCTACTATAGTACAGTACATAAGAGGTTAGAGCACACTACATTCCCAGATGAGCCATCCTAACTCGGAAATGTTACGATCATTCATCCCTTTGGCGCATTTAAGTAACACCTTATCACAGGCATGAACCTTACCTCGCTCTCAAGTGTTCACATAGCTTGTTGCAAGCAGCTCGTTTGAGTCTGGAGGCATTTTTCAGTAGGAACAAATCCAAGAGCACAACAGCAGCACATTCTGTTGGTCTGCATTGCGCTATGAACTACGTTGACCACTGAACCTACCAATAAAAATAAACTGCTCAATTACATAAACTGCCCATCATTCAAAAAATTGTTAGAACTTTTTCTGAAAACTAATGATTACTTCAGCCACAGCCTTATATCACATCTGTATGCAAAACACTCTTGATTGCAATTCACTGACTCATGTATGTTATTTCAAAACTCCAATTTACTTGTTGATAGAAAGTGACAGTTGCATGAAAGCAAACCTTTTTCACACCAAAAATGTCTGATATACTCTCTCAACTCATGAATTAGCATACGCTACAAAGGCCCTGTAAGGTAGGTCCGAAATACCTCCGGATGATTATGTTATTACAGTTCTTGATGTCCCAAGGCAATTGCAGTATATTATTTTCATCAGACTGAATATTGCACAAACTGAAACTTGTAAAGCAATTAAAACAATGCAAATGTATTTGAACCCAATCTAATCAGATGCATCACAATAATAACTCCCTCCTTTCTGTCAGGCCTATCTCATTTATTTTAGTTCCCTTTAAGCTCTCCTTTTTCAAAAGCTCCCGGTTTCTTAAATTGGCTTTGCTGTCCTGCATCTATGACTTATCGATTCGTGCCTGGAGTTTCCACTCAAGCTAATAATTTAGCAACTAAAAATTGAGGCAGAAGGCATCATCTTATGAGGGTGTTGTGTTTTTGAGCATGTCTCTCGGTGCTGCAGGCATAGGAGCCTGGACGCCTGAAGGACCTTCAGCTGTTGAGAAGTGTTGTCTTAGTACTGGGCCCCAGTAGCGAGCACAGAGAAAATAGCCATCGGAGACCTCCGACTCCCTCAAGCTGGAAGTCATTGCCCCCAATACCCCTGAAGGTGAGCTCTCAGGGAGTTTGCCTTGTTTCAGTCCGACCCCTGCAAGTATTTTATTTCCAGATCTACTGGCCCATATGATGGGTTTTTCCACATCAGTGGCCACAGTCACAAATATAGCAACGGGAAAGGTGGGGGCAGCAGTAATGGTGGGTGCGGGGGAGGAGATATGATGCGGTCGGTGTTGGTAGGAGTATCATGAAAGAGTGAGTTTCCCTCTTGGCAAGGACTCTCCATCTGGTCAGCTAGTTGAGTTGCACACTACACAAGATAAATCTCAATGCTGTACTACAACAAATAGTAGACAATCAAAACAAGTTTTTCTATCATGCTTGTTGTCGCAGAGGGATGGGGATAGAAGATCATATAAAGGAACTATTTGCACACCCATTCACACCTACCCTGATTTATCCATTTTATCCTGCTGAGAAGGTAAGCTCTGTGTCAGAAGGATATCCCTGTTTTCCCCAGAGGACAGCAGAATAAAAAAAATAACTTAAGCAGGAATCATAGCCTTAGGGCCCAATTGGTGATCAATTGGGACTGCGTTTACCCAGTTGAATAAGACATTTGGTGTTGAGTGAAGTCTTATTTTAGGTCATAATGGTGTGCTGCTGTAATGAATACTCAGGGAGAAAAAGGTATAGAGTCACACACAGAGCTCGACAGGTGTTTATTTCACCTTCGCAGAAGGCAGGAATCGAGGTCACAGGCAATGGTCATACACAGGTAGGCAAACAGGCAGGTGAATCAAAACTAAGACTGAAGGCTATAACTGGTTCTCACAAAAGAAAAAGGCTTAGTAGAGTGCAAATGAACAAAACCTCAAAGGCACAAACATAATGAACTGAACTAAATAAGGAACTGATGAGACCAGGTGAGCAACTAACACAGGTGAAATCAATGAACAAAAATGAAAGACGGGGCTACGTTCAAGAACACAATGAAACAGAACGCAAGGTTGAATATGCCCCTGCTCAATGTATTTGCTGCATTGCATCAGAAATCCCTGACATTTCCCAGGTGAACAATCATATTTTCCCGGCATGGATATGAATGAAGGAGGGCTATGGGTTACGATACTGTACCTGGAACGCAAGGTACCCCCCAATACCCGCTCACTGCGTCAAAACCAGTCAACAGCTGGGACAGTACCAGGCTCTGCCTCCCAGGGAAACTTGGGGGGTTGGTAACCAAGTACACACAAACAGAGTAAGGCGGAGGGATGAATGACTTAGTTCTGAGCGTATTTGGCCCAGGTAATATACAGAATCCAGTCGTGTGGAGAGGCAGAACATTGTTGGCGGAGGTACTACCCTATTTCTTGGTTCAGGCGTTCCGTCTGCCCATTGGTCTGAGGGTGGTACCCGGAGGAGAGGTTGTCACAGAAGGCTCACCACCCCCGGGAGACAATCTGGGGCCCGCGGTTAGAGACGATGTCCTCCGGAATCCCATACAGTCGGAACACCTGCTGGTACATACACTCAGCCAACTCCATGGTGTTTGGTAAATGAGGAAGAGGAACCAGACACATTTTTGAAAAGAGGTCTACTATGACAAGGAAGGGAGATGAGGGCTTTTGGTTTGGGCGCAGATTGGACAGGAGTGTAAGTAATTCCTTACGTCGGATGCCAGAACTTACGGGCTAGAAGTTTGGTGGTTCGCGTAATGCTCAGATGTCCTGACCCCAAGGACGTGTGACACCATTGCATCAGTTGGGGTCAAACAGCTGCTAGTACGTAACTTCTCCCAGCTGGTGTCTCAGGAGGAGCCGGGTCTGAGGTTAGGGCTTCTTGTATGGCAGGTTGAACCTCCCACTGTACCAGCCCCATAATGCAAGAGGAAGGAAGAATGGTGTAGGGTCTGAGTTACTGGTCGGAAGGTCAGACTGGCGGGAGAGAGCATCAGCTTTTATGTTTTTCTTTCCATGGATGAAAGTAACATGAAAATGGAAGCGTGTGAAGAGCCCAGCAGGCTTGTCTGGAGTTTAACCTCTTGGCCCCTCTGATATATTCCAGATTACGATGATCTGTTAGGACGAGAAAGGGATGTTGTGCGCCCTCCAACCAGTGGCGCCACTCCTCGAAGGCCAGCTTGATGGCAAGGAGTTCTGTTCCCCACATCGTAATTCCTCTCACCAGAGGATAACTTCCTGGAGAAGAAGGCACAGGGATGTGATTTTGGAGATGTTCCCACCTGCTGAGAGAGTATAGCTCCTACTTCAGAGGCATCAACCTCCAGGGTGAAAGGAAGGTTCGAATCAGGTTGGCAAAGGACAGGAGCTGAGGTGAAGAGGCATTTCAAGTTGTTGAAAGCAGTCAGGGTGGTATCAATCCATTGAAGGGTCTGGGTCTTTTGGCTGGTAAGGGCAGTGAGGGGAGCGGCAGTAGAACTGAAGTTCCGAATGAACCGGCATTAGTAGTTGGAGAACCCAATGATATGTCGGAGTTCCTTAACGGTGGTGGGTTTGGGCCAGTTACTAACGGCGGGGACTTTGTTCCCATCCATGTTGACCCCTCCAGGTGTCCGTACGAAACAGAGGAAGTTTACCGAGGTAACATGGAAGGTGCTCTTTTCAGTCTTCACATAAAAGGTTACGGTCAAGGAGCCATTGAAGAACCTTTTGCACATGTTGTATGTGTTCCTTCAGGGATTGGGAATAAATCAGGACGTCATCAATGTAGACTGAGAAAGCGGTTAATCATGTCCTGGAAAACCTCGTTCATAAAGGATTGGAAAACGGCAGGGGCGTTAGTAAGGCCATAGGGCATGACCAGGTATTCATACTGTCCTCGTGCGGTGATAAAGGCCGTCTCCAATTTGTCGCCTTCACGTATACAGACAAGGTTATATGCACTTCACAGGTCGAGTTTTGTATAGATGTTGGCGCGGCCCACTTGTTCAAAGGTTGCTGGGATCAGAGGGAAACAGTTCTTGACCGTGACGTCATTCAGGGAACGGTAATCAATACATGGACGGAGACTACCATCCTTTTTTCTAACGAAGAAGCTGGACGCAGCCGGGGAAGACGGACGAATGAAACCGTTTGAGGGTTTCATCAATGTAGTTCCTAATTTTCTGGGAAAGCTAGGGGGGAATCGCGGCCCTTCGGTGGTGACACTCCAAGGAATAAGTCAATAGCACAGTCCCCTGGGCGATGTGGTGGCAGAGTGGAGGCCTTGATTTTGCTGAAGCCATTACTGTACAGGGCATATTCAGATGGTATGGTGGGTGGCACTGCAGAGACAGAGCCCTCACTGGTGGTGGCTCTGCAGGGTAGGCTGAGACAACTGGTGAAGCAGGTAGAAGACCAGGAGAGTAGTTCACCTTGTCGCCACGTGATGGCTCTGTCGTGACGACAAAGCCAGGGGTGTCCGAGGATGAGTGGCTGTTTGGGGTATGAGAGTTCCATGAGTTGAATGGTTTCGGTGTGGAAGACTCCAATCTGGAGGGTGACGCTCTGGGTCAGGTGCGTAAGGAAGCCTGTGTCCAAAGGCTGCCCGTCCAGGGTGTTAATCCTTAAGGGAGGGGTGACAGGTGTTAGATCAATGTCAAGCTCTAATACTAGCTGGTGATCGATAAAATTACCTGCTGCTCCCGACTATCAAGTCATCTACATACTTACTAACCCCCTTCACGGTTATCAAAACTGGGATGGAGAATTGCTCCTGGGAAATATTTACAAATGAGGACACGCCTACCTGCATGGCAGCGGAGGGACCCTTCTCATCTCTCCATGGGGGGCGAACAGGACAATGGTTGAGTAGATCTTTCCCTCCACAGTATAGGCAGAGCCCTTCTTGGATCCGCCTTTGATGTTCGATACACAGGAGAGAAGCATGGCCCAAATGCATTGGCTCCGGAAGACTCGGACGGGATGATGGAATCATGGAAAGAGAAGGATTCGAGTTCCTGGGTGGCAGAGTTCGTCGGCCGTCGGTAATGAGGTTGTCGATGGACATACGAATGTATTGATTTAATTCCTGAAGGTCACCTCTACAGGCTAGCTCCGCCTGAAGTTCCCTGTTGAGCCCTCTTTGGTAGATGGTAAGTAAAGCAGCCTCACTCCATCAACTCCCTGCAGCCGTGTTACGGAACTCGAGGGTATACTCGGCAGCTGAATTGCATCCTTGTTGAAGTTCTTTCAGGAGGTCTCCTATAGGACGACCGTAAGGAAAGTGATCGAATACCTCTTTGAAGTGGGTGTGGAAATGGGTCTCGGATCCGAGTTCTATGCTGTGTGGAGGATGAATCAGAATTAGTTGGGTAACATAGATAAATAAGATGTTTTATTTACATAATATTCTTATGTGAGATACTTGTCATTAGAATGTCTCCCTTTGGACTATACTGTTGGCAGTTGCACTTTTCCCTTCTCAGCTAGGGAAAAGTCACTTGGGGCCCAGAGGGGGGAGAGGTCAGGCTTGTCTTTTACATGTCTGGTCATATGCAGAATATCAGAAAGGGAGAGGTCAGAAGGGAACATTGTCTTCATATGTGAATGTATCTGTTAAACCATGTGAAGGGATGGCGTGATTAAGGGGGAACCAATTATCACTTGGCTCCACAATGTCTGTGCGCAAGTCACTCCCCTCAGTGAGCTTGTCCAGGAGTGGGGAGAAGAGGGGGTTTACTTGAGATGGGAGAATATAGAGTTGACAATTGAGTTATGCCTTGGATGAGGTAATGTTTTGGTACTATGAAGTACCAGGAACGAGATTAGAACCTCGTCTTAGAGACCAAACTGAATGATAATTTGTATCTAATGCTCTCTGGCTATGGGATGCTCCTTTTTCAAGTAAAAGGCCCTTTGTGAAGTTTTCCTAAGATCTGTGGTTCATCGTGTAAGTTGAGAGGGGTGTATCTTGGCTATAAAAGATATTGATATTCTTTTGTAGGCACTCTCAGAATTCATTATAGACACTGAATTGATCTGAGAGTCAAAGGGCGATTTTAAAGCTAACATATTATTAAAGATGAAATTTAAGTATAACTCTGACTGGTGTGAGGTTTGTAACTCTCCTCATTTGGTAATACAGGAAATTGCCACGACAGCTGTTGGCAGTCCATATTGCGGTGGCCCAATCCAGGGCTTTGCCTGTGAGTAGAGACAAAATCCACCCTGCTCTTGTCGGTGGCGAAGTTAGTGGGCTTGTGCTCAATGTATTTGCTGCATTGCATCAGAAATCCCTGACATTTCCCAGGTGAACAATCATATTTTCCCGGCATGGATATGAATGAAGGAGGGCTATGGGTTACGATACTGTACCTGGTATGGGAGGAGTAGGGATAGGCTGGCGGAGAAGATGGCAGATTTTCCGCCATACGCTCCTCTTGCTGGGTTAGGTGCCGCTGTAGCTCTGCTGAATCCATTACATTTTAGTGAGGTATTCTGTAATGAATACTCAGGGGAAAAAAGGTGTAGATTCACACGCAGAGTGCAGCAGGTGTTTATTTCGCCTTCGCAGAGGGCAGGAAACGTGGTCGCAGGCAGCAATGGTCATACACAGGTAGGCAAACAGGCAGGTGAATCAAAACTAAGACTGAAAGCTATAACTGGTTCTCACAAACAAGCTAGGAAAAAGGCTCAGTAGAATGCAAATGAACAATACCTCAAAGGCACAAACAGAATTAACTGAAATAAATAAGGAACTGATGAGACCAGGTGAGTACCTAACACATGAACATAAATGAAAGAACACAACAAAACAGAACGCAAGGTTGACTAAGAAACTAAATACAGAACCTTACAGCTCTCCGTTGGAGAAGAATAAAATGACATGACCCAAATTTTGTCAAAGTAAATCAAAAGGACGTGTGGTATTATTAGGGGGTAGATTCAGAGAAATTATTGGTATTTCCAGAACACCAAATAATGGTTATATGGAATGGAATCTAATAAGTGAGATATAGTATTTACAGAACACATGGACTGTAGCTTGGTGCTATCATCAAGGCGTCTGCCTTATGAATTGGGCATCGCAGCGCAATCTGTGGTGATATGACTTACAGTGGTTGGCAGTTAAATACAATGTCTAAACTCTGGTCTCGGTTCGACAAATGAGTTTAATTGCTGCAACACCCTTTTCTATGTTACCAACAGTCAAATTAATTGACAGTAAACAATGCTGAATCCTGAGATACAACCACTTTGTGCTCAAAGTAGTCATTCTAGACCCAGGAGTTATTCGTTTTGACTTACAGTGGTTGGCAGTTAAAATACAATGTCTAAACTCTGGTCTCGGTTCGACAAATGAGTTTAATTGCTGCAACACCCTTTTCTACTGCCTCTTGGAGACGGAAAATAACTTTGTTCCTGTGAACACTCAGGGGCCTCTCCGCTGTCTATGTTACATACCCAGGTAATTAAACAAGTGAAGCCCTGCTCACCTGGCACATTTTTTTACTTGTAATTAGCTTGCTAGTTCTCCAGCTCGTTCTCACTGTCCAAATGTTGACAATATTCCTTCCAATTACCAAATACAGCTGAAAACATGGATTTTGTGAGACTTTTAAGAGACCTTGATTTACACATTTTTTGTTACCTTTTCCTCCATTTATTTCAATGCACTGTCGTTTTCAGTACTGATCTACCAGGTTAAATCATTGATTTATTGCTGTATGGCGGCAGAAAGTTGGATGCCATCCATCATGTCTTGTCCTAAATGTTTCTACCATCCCCACCTCGCATCTCACTTTATTATTTCCATGGATCCTCCTGACTATTCCTCAAAATCCATCAGACAAAGTGGGAAATGAACACACTGATTATAGCCGTCTAGCTATTTTGGGCGTAATGATTCATCTGATAAACACCAAATTAATTGGTTTGAAATATTCCAGGGACATGAATCAAAAGCTGTATTGGATTGAAATTAAATGAAAATCACTTGACTGGAAGAAATGTTAAATTAGCTTGAAAGACATTGTTTTAGCACATCCTGTCACGCCTGCTCACGCTTCCCCTCTCTGGCGCTAAAGGGCGCCAGGCTGCAGTTCATTACGTGCATTTGCGCTCATTGGACTCACATGGACTCCTTCACGTTTTGATTGCCTTCCCTATATCTGTCTGTTTCATCTGTTCAATCCCCCGTGTCAGCATTATTGTTGTTTTGTTTTCCCTTGTCCAGACGCTGTCTGTGTTCTGTTCCTGTCTCTGTTTTCATCAAATGTTCACTCCCTGTACTTCCTTCTCTTCTCACGCGTCTGCCCTTACAACATCCAACCTTTACGCCTTTTGGTTATGGTGAAAAGTGGTTTGTTTCCTCCAAAAATAACATGATTGGAACCACTTTTGAGGGAAAATAAACTATGGGGTTGTGTTTCACAGTCATTTTACTATTGTTCCTAACACTATTGTTCCTAACACTGGATTTTAACAAATCCCGTTTAAAGCTGTAAAATGACTTGCAAGATAAAACACATCCTGTATTATCTAAAAATGTATTTAAAGAAAAATAGATAGTGTTTAAACACCAGAAGCATATCTGGAATAATTTAACTCTCAAATGAATTCTCTCAACCCAATCTGTCTACAGGGAAGATTTGATGTGGGTAATTACAGCAGATCAGACCGGTTTGTTAATAGTGATTCTAAAAGCACAGACATTTCCCACAGAGAAGGAAACATTCCCTCTTAATTGAAATCCTGAACATAATTAGTCAGTGGCTGCTAAGAGAATCATTCTAGAACTTTGCTGATCAGAGGTCAGTGGGCTCCAGGTACACGGCTAACTCCACTCAGTGATTGGATCGTCTGGCTGGGTACATACTCATTACTGGGTACACAGCCCGGGGCAATGTCACAGGAGCTGGAGCCGTATATGTGTGTGTGGGTGGGTATCCAACAGCATGCATGGGCAACGCATGCAAATACACAGACCCATCCCAGGTGTTCCTTCAGCAGGTCATCATGTATGAGAATGCTAATGTTGTTAGGAATATTAATGTAGATATATAACCTCCTTGACTGACTGCAGCTGCACTAAGCATGGATGATGTCTGAAAATGCTTGCCACATGTTGCAGCGGTGGCATCATACCACACAACACACATTTAATCTAATTATAGGGGGCCTACTTTACAGATTAGCCACTTCAGATTAACTAACATTGGTGCTAATTAATTAACTGCACCTGCAGTAGTTATTGTGCACTGGATTGCAAGTGGGGAATAAAGGGAACTGCACCACCAAGCCACACATACAGTGGGGCCAAAAAGTATTTAGTCAGCCACCAATTGTGCAAGTTCTCCCACTTAAAAAGATGAGAGAGGCCTGTAATTTTCATCATAGGTACACTTCAACTATGACAGATAAAATGAGAGAAAAAAATACAGAAAATCACATTGTAGGATTTTTAATGAATTTATTTGCAAATTATGGTGGAAAATAAGTATTTGGTCACCTACAAACAAGCAAGATTTCTGGCTCTCACAGACCTGTAACAACTTCTTTAAGAGGCTCCTCTGTCCTCCACTCGTTACCTGTATTAATGGCACCTGTTTGAACTTGTTATCAGTATAAAAGACACCTGTCCACAACCTCAAACAGTCACACTCCAAACTCCACTATGGCCAAGACCAAAGAGCTGTCAAAGGACACCAGAAACAAAATTGTAGACCTGCACCAGGCTGGGAAGACTGAATCTGCAATAGGTAAGCAGCTTGGTTTGAAGAAATCAACTGTGGGAGCAATTATTAGGAAATGGAAGACATACAACACCACTGATAATCTCCCTCGATCTGGGGCTCCACGCAAGATCTCACCCCGTGGGGTCAAAATGATCTCAAGAACGGTGAGCAAAAATCCCAGAACCACACGGGGGGACCTTGTGAATGACCTGCAGAGAGCTGGGACCAAAGTAACAAAGCCTACCATCAGTAACACACTACGCCGCCAGGGACTCAAATCCTGCAGTGCCAGACGTGTCCCCCTGCTTAAGCCAGTACATGTCCAGGCCCGTCTGAAGTTTGCTAGAGAGCATTTGGATGATCCAGAAGAAGATTGGGACAATGTCATATGGTCAGATGAAACCAAAATATAACTTTTTGGTAAAAACTCAACTCATCGTGTTTGGAGGACAAAGAATGCTGAGTTGCATGCAAAGAACACCATACCTACTGTGAAGCATGGGGGTGGAAACATCATGCTTTGGGGCTGTTTTTCTGCAAAGGGACCAGGACGACTGATCCGTGTAAAGGAAAGAATGAATGGGGCCATGTATCGTGAGATTTTGAGTGAAAACCTCCTTCCATCAGCAAGGGCATTGAAGATGAAACGTGGCTGGGTCTTTCAGCATGACAATGATCCCAAACACACCGCCCGGGCAACGAAGGAGTGGCTTCATAAGAAGCATTTCAAGGTCCTGGAGTGGCCTAGCCAGTCTCCAGATCTCAACCCCATAGAAAATCTTTGGAGGGAGTTGAAAGTCCGTGTTGCCCAGCAACAGCCCCAAAACATCACTGCTCTAGAGGAGATCTGCATGGAGGAATGGGCCAAAATACTAGCAACAGTGTGTGAAAACCTTGTGAAGACTTACAGAAAACTTTGACCTATGTCATTGCCAATAAAGGGTATATAACAAAGTATTGAGAGAAACTTTTGTTATTGACCAAATACTTATTTTCCACCATAATTTGCAAATAAATTCATTAAAAATCCTACAATGTGATTTTCTGGATTTCTTTTCTCATTTTGTCTGTCATAGTTGAAGTGTACCTATGATGAAAATTACAGGCCTCTCTCATCTTTTTAAGTGGGAGAACTTGCACAATTGGTGGCTGACTAAATACTTTTTGGCCCCAATGTATTATATCTTACAAGCTAATGTCCTCTATCCTCTGCTCTCAAATTATGCAGATTATAAAGGCTGATCTCCCTGTCAAGTCTTTCAATATGCTTGGCTTTACACTACTCCTCTCCTTTCCCTATGCCACTGATGGATTAGCTTGTTAACACTCTACTAAGACATTGTGTTACACAAAGACATTGACATTGAAAGTCACACAGAATATGGGAAGAACACTCTTAACACCCAAACACTGATATGCGTGATATTGCATTGGGAAATTAAGAATTTCTTAATTTCCGTTGATCTAAAATGACCTCTAGTGACAACATAAACAAAGATTGATTCCAGCAGCGCTAAGGTTAGCCACGCATAACTAATCTAGGAATTAGAGATGATGTGTTGCTCTTTCAAAGATTGAGGTTATGTCAAAGAGATAATGAGATCTTGTCAATTAATAGTAAAATGGTTATCAGAAGAAAATGACAGTGACACTCTTGAAATTATTTATTCAAGCGTTGATAGACAATGTCTAAAGATTCTAACTAGAAAATTATTTTGCAGCTGTGTCTGCTCTAGGGGAGTTGTTTGTAATGCCATAGCTAACGTGTTTTACATTTTTGTGAGTGTCTAGGTGTGTTTCATTGTGTCTTCTGATTACGTGCGTAATCCTCTTCATGTCTTGAGGCACATAAGGCATCCACAAGAGAGCACCACTGCTTCTGCTCTGTCGTCATTTTGGTGAGCGTTCCCCATGTCAGGCCACACTCCATCTCCTTTTGTAATTTTTCTTTTGGTCATCCTGGCTTTTTCTTCCCATCCGTTGTCCAGCATAGGGCAATCACACGGCATGCATCTGATGGTAGTCTGCATATAGTCTGCTGATAACAATCCAAATCAATGCTGAAACCCTAACTCTGTCCTCAATGTCCTCTAGAAAAATGTGGCCCATACACTCGATATTTAGAAACTAATGGAGTTGCAATTTAGAATATTGAATGCAATTTATATCACTCCAGCAGCTAGGGAGTGTATGAGCAACAGTACACCACTCACTAACAACAACAAACACCAACCGATTCTAAGAACAAAGACTCCATACTTGTTTATAACTGACTATATCTCAGGAGAAGGGATAAGCAGTGACATGTCAAGTCAAGGTCCATGCTTACTTTTGTTTTCCTTCCATAAATGAGCATTGACTTGGGAGAGGTGCCTCTAATCAAAGACAGGTTTAAAAAGGCTCTGGTTTCCCCCCACAAGGGACAGATAGCAGGAAGCTACGTAGAGCGGTGAATCATCTTGCCAAAGTGCAAAGAGAGAACTATAAAGGGGAAAAATGACAAGACATTCAGATGAAGGAGGAAGCTGTTGGATTGGATGGTGTTTCTGAGCTTTGATTCCCAGCGTTTTTTCCCCCTCATCATTCCTGTAGCACCCTTGCATTCCAGCAGCAGGCTTATTTGTTACCATCCCCCAAAACAAAGCTGGCACTCGCCACATCAATACTGCACACAGTTTGTAGGGAGAGAGAGGCAAGAGTGAGAAACCGTGGGAGAATCAAAGTGAGGGAGACAGAGAGAGAGGCCCAAAATGAAAAATAACTCCAAAACCAACACCTCGAGGTGCTTGGCAATCATTGGCAGAGATTTTCAGGCGCTGCAGACAACAGATTCACAAACAAAGCTCAGGCTGGAATGGTGTCGCCTGTGATTGATTCTCCCAGCCCGACTGATAAGTTTGCTGTGGTAGGCATTCTGCAGAGAAAAGAATGTGTCGAAGTGAAGGAAAAACAATGTTGGAAATTGATGCATCACAGCCAATATGTTGGCCAGCAACACTGGTTCTGAGGCAGTAACCTTGGAGAGGAAAGCAGCAGGTACAGATATTCTGTGCAGTCTTGTTCTTCTGTTTGTCAGGTGAGAGTACCTCAACATAAAATCACATGATTACATTTATATAATGTTATATATGTTATAATGTTATATCTACTGCATATCTACTACATTTTAATTCTCAAAATCTACATACAATTATCATAAACATAACTTTGCATGTCATGGTAGACCATGTGTTGATAAATCATACTAACCATTCCCCTTAAAGTTTTCTGTGTAGACCTGCAATATCTGACATCACATACAACTAATGCATGCAGTGGCAAGAGTTACCTGCCCCTGGTGATGTCTTATTTCACACGAGGAAACAACCATGCTAAAATGGTTGATCACTCAGAAGCCTTCTGTTCATGAAGCTTTTGATGAGGGACTGGCCAGAGGGGAGCTGGGTTGTACAGTCAGACATTCGTTCTCTCCTGTTCTTCTCATCGCTCTTGCAAGCTGCTTATCTTCTCTTGCCAAATACAGATTCCCTCCTCCACATACTAAATGAAAACCAAATTAAGACAGGACTAATAAGCTGTGTGGGAGCAACAGGCATTTTTTTCTCCTTCAAGCACAGAGCGCACAGTGTGAGAGAAGAAAAAGGTGTAGCAGCTTGCCAGCGAAGAGTTTTGAGTGTATCACACTGAGCCTCCGTCAGTCTTCTATCAGCACAGAGACTCAGGAACTGCTCCAGGCGCCAGCGACACATCAAGAGATTTGTATGCTACAGCCTTAAGAAAGGCAGACGCCGTGGCAAACAAACACACACAATTAGGAGACAGCGGATGGTGCGGATGGTGTGGATGGGGAACAGGGAGCTGTAGATCTCCGGGAGGAGGTGTGAGTTGTTCTCGGGGGCTCATTACAGGATACGGTGGCAATGCTGGACAGTCATGGGGGGGTGAGGGGATTGGGGGAGGAGGGGTGGGGGTGTGGGAAGGTGGTTGGTAGTGATGTATTCAGAGTCTCATTAGGAGAGACAGACCAGGCCACATGGGAGCAGGGAGCACACAGTCACTAGGCCTCATTACAGACTGGCAGGGGATAGGACCGGGCCAGGCCATGGAGCCTGTCAGGGTGACATTACGGCCAATACCCAGACAGAACCAGGTGGAGCTAGCGTCTATGTGATGGGACCAGGACAGCTCTCTGTACTCTGACTGGCATTCAGTGCACTCTACTGTATGTGATCTTCATATGTTAACATCACACAGGATGATCTTAAACAAACCACGTAGTGGGGATTTCACAGCTGTTGGCAAGTGGCCCTGGTTTGAAATGGATAGAAGCGGTGATAGTGATGAATACATTACCTCCGGCAATGTGGCAGCACGGTATTGGTTGGGGGTTGTGAAATTGGCAAGAATATGGCTCCAGCTCATGATGCTGGTTGAGAAATGGCCCACCCGCCTTTGTCCTGGAATTCATGTGTGTGTGATCGGTGTGTCCATGGCTACACACTGTGTGCCCATACAATGGGATTGGCTGGGTGGCTAAAAGGGAGCCAATTAGGATGGGGCATCTCGACGACAGGAAGCAGGCCAATTGAGCTGATGGAGCTGAAACTCCTGCGCAGGGCGGAAAACTGGCATGGTGTGGGAGCCTGAAGGAACCACAGGGAGCCAAGGGGGATCGCGCTTGCTTTAGCCCACTCACCGACGCCACTCGGGTGTTAAGTGACACCACACAGCTCCAGAAGAGGCCCCCTTTAGAGCACGTAAAAAAATATTCCTCCATCTTCCCCAATTTCCATCGGTTGTCCTCTGAAATATATGTGAGAGCACCTTGTCTCTTCCCCTCATCTTTCCAGCAGAACCGTTGTGTGATGATGCCTGGGATCTCTCACCGTCAGATGTATTATTCATTGGGCTTTTTTTCAAATGTCGTGATAATGCTCCCCAAAATAGGAAAACGCTCATTAAACTACCATTGAATATAGATCACACCTTAAAGCCAGGCAGCAAATAGAAGCAAAAAAGTTGAAGAGAGCAACATTGTGAAAGAGAGAGAGAGAGATGGATGGATAGAATATGCTGGCAAAGGGAGCATTATCAACCTTTGACTCTGTTCATACAACATTAAAATGAAATTAAAAAAACATTTTATCTAGAGATTAGAACTGGTTTCCTACTATGTATTCTTTAATTAATTAAACCTCAGAACCAATGTGGGAAGAGCAGATGATTAACGAAGAGACATTCGACTGGGCATGGCTCTCCCCTTCCCTTCTCTTGGCTCTGCACCCTCATCTAAACCCTCCCTGTGTTTGGAATTCCATAATCATTTGAAATCACCACTTTTCATTAAAACAGGCCAATTTATTTATTTAGTTAATTTCTTCCCTCTTTCTGCCATCGGTGGACTAGATTCTATCAATCCCATGCGCACAAATCACATTTGCAAATTATTCAACTTTTCATATATAAATTATGCATGACTACATTCTCTGCCTTCCTTGTCTCATAAGATTAACCTGTCTAGGATGAGGGTGCCGCTAGCGGCACTCCCCCCCCACCCCCACTGAAAAACCAGTGCCGCGAAATTCAAAAAAAATATTTTTTTTAAATATTTAACTTTCACACATTAATTGAAATTGGGTTATATAGAAAATATACAGTACCAGTCAAAGGTTTGGACACACCTACTCATTGAAGGATTTTTCTTGATTTTTACTATTTTCTACATTGTAGATTAATAGTTAAGACATCAAAATTATGACATAACACATATGGAATCATGTAGTAACCAAAAAAAGAGTTAAACAAATAAGAATATATTATATATTTTAGATTCTTCAAAGTATCCACCCTTTGCCTTGATGACAGCTTTGCAAATTCTTTGCATTCTCTCAACCAGCTTCACCTGGAAGGTTTTCCAACAGTCTTGTTCCCACATATACTGAGCACTTGATGGCTGCTTTTCCTTCGCTCTGTGGTCCAAATCATCCCAAACCATCTAAATTTGTTTGAGGTTAGGTGATCGTGGAGGCCAGGTCATGTGATGCAGCACTCCATCGCTCTCCTTCTTGGTCAAGTAGCCCTTACACAGCCTGGAGGTGTGTTGGGTCAATGTCCTGTTGAAAAACAAATGATAGTCCCACTAAGCACAAACCAGATGGTATGGCGTATCGCTGCAAAATGCTGTGGTAGCCATGCTGGTTAAGTGTGCCTTGAATTCTAAATAAATCACATACAGTGTCACCAGCAAAGCACCCCCACACCATCACATCTCCTTCATGCTTCACGGTGGGAACCAGAGATGCAGATATCATCAGTTCACCTACTCTGCATCTCACAAAGACACGGCGGTTGGAACCAAAAATCTCAAATTTGACTCATCAGACCAAATGACAGATGTCTATTGTCCATTGCTCGTGTTTCTTGGCCCAAGCAAGTCTGTTCTTATTATTGGTGTTTTTTGGTAGTGGTTTATTTGCTGCAATTCGACCATGAAGGCCTAATTCACACAGTCTCCTCTGAACAGTTGATGTTGAGATGTGTCTGTTACTTGAACTCTGTGAAACATTTATTTGGCCTGAAAAATCCATTCTTTGAATGTTTTTACTTAGTACATTTATCTTCTTCAGCAGAGTTAACCTGTCTACCCCCACTGAAAAACCAGTGCCGCGAAATTCCCCCAAAAATTTTTTTTTCAATATTTAACTTTCACACACTAAAGTCCAATACAGCTAATGAAAGACACAGATCTTGTGAATCCAGTCAACTTGTCCGATTTTTAAAATGTTTTACAGGGAAGACACAATATGTAAAGATGTACATCTATTACCTAAAAACACATTAGCATAATCCACCATCTTTTATTTGTCCACCAACACCAGTAGCCATCACCAATTCGCCTAAACTAAGATATTTATAGCCCCTAACCAAGAAAAAAACTCATCAGATGACAGTCTGATAACATATTTATGGTATGGGATAGGTTTTGTTAGAAAAAAGTGCATATTTCAGGTAGATGGCATAGGTTACAATTGCACCCACCGTCACAAATGGAATAGAAAAACTACTTAGAGCAACGTGTTTACCTACTTACTAATCATCAAACATTTCGTAAAAATACACAGCATACACGAATCGAAAGACACAGATCCTGTGAATACAGACAATATTTCAGATTTTCTAAGTGTCTTACAGCGAAAACACAATAAATCGTTATATTAGCATAGCACATAGCACATAGCAGCCCAGCATTGATTCTAGCCAAAGTGAGCGATAAAAGTCAACATCGCCAAAATATATTAATTTTTTCACTAACCTTCTCAGAATTCTTCAGATGACACTCCTGTAACATCATATTACACAATCCATATAGAGTTTGATCGAAAATGTTTATATTTAGCCACCAAAATCATGGTTAGACAATGTGAAATGTAGCTCAGCTGGTCAGAAAATGTCCTTGCGCCACTTAGACAGTGATCTACTCTTATACATAAATACTCATAAACGTGACTAAAAAATATAGGGTGGACAGGGATTGATAGACAATTTAATTCTTAATACAATCGCGGAATTACATTTTTTAAATTATCCTTACTTTTCAATACAGTTTGCGCCAAGCGAAGCTACGTCAAAAAACATGGCGTCCTAAGCCACTAACATTTTTCGACAGAAACACGATTTATCATAATAAAAATGTCCTACTTTGAGCTGTTCTTCCATCAGTATCTTGGGCAAAGGATCCTTTCTTGGGTCCAATCGTCTTTTGGTGGAAAGCTGTCCTCTTGCCATGTGGAAATGCCAACTGCGTTCGGGATGAACTGGAAGCGTGCCCAGCAATTCACAGCGTTTCAGAAATAAATGTCCCAAAATCGCACTAAACGGATATAAATTGCTATAAAACGCTTTAAATTAACTACCTTATGATGTTTTTAACTCCCATAACGAGTAGAAACATGACCAGAGTAATATTACTCCCTCCACTAATGCTTGGAACAAGTGCGGGTCGATGTCCTCCACGCGCATGACGCAGCAAGAAAAAACTTGCTAGCTACAAGTTTTTTTAATTTATAGTGCCTGTGAACGTGCAATCGACCCCATTCAAATCGTCATCACGTAAAGGCATCCAGGGGAAGACGTAAGCAGTGTCCGTATAGTCATAGCAATAACAGTGCCCTTTTAACTGACTCCAGAACAGTGGCCAAAATTTCTGAAATCTGACTCCATGTCAGGGAAATTGCTGTAGAATGGGCTCTGTTCCACTTAGAGACAAAATTTCAACTCCTATAGAAACTATAGACTGTTTTCTATCCAATAATAATAATAATAATATGCATATTGTACGATCAAGAACTTTGTGGGAAGCCGTTTCAAAAATTACACGATTAGCATAAATAGTCACAACAGCGCCCCCATCCTCAACAGGTTAACCTCTGGGTCTTTCTTTCCTGTTGAGAGCCGGTTTTTGTGACTGCACTTGAAGAAACTTTCAAAGTTCTTGAAATGTTCCGTATTGACTGAAATTCATGTCTTAAAGTAATGATGGACTGTCGTTTTTCTTTGCTTATTTGAGCTGTTCTTGCCATAATATGGACTTGGTCTTTTACCAAATAGGGATATCTTCTGTATACCACCCTTACCTTGTCACAACACAACTGATTGGCTCAAATGTATTATGAAGGAAATAAATTCCACAAATGAAGTTTAAACAAGGCACTCCTGTTAATTGAAATGCATTCAGGTGACTAACTCATGAAGCTAGTTGAGAGAATGCCAAGAGTTTGCACATCAAGGTAGAAAGAAAGAAATTCAAGTATAGAAAAAAAATAATTGTTTAACACTTTTTTGGTTACTACATGATTCCATATGTATTATTTCATAGTTTTTATGTCTTTACTATATTAATAAAGCAACACCCTGGAATAGTATGTGTGTCCAAACTTTTGACTGGTACGGTTTTTGATGTGTATTACTTTGTTGAAGTTCATGTGAATACCCTGGGAGCCAATCTGTATTCTGTATTCTTTCTTCTCTCTAAGAAAAATGTAATATGTCTACCAAGTATGCTACGCAGCTCAAGGTCAGTCGAAATCGCTGACAGGTGACTTAAATTAATGGCAACTAATTTGCAGAGTCAGATCTTGTTAGATCTCTTGAAATGATATGTTTAGAAGGAAGTGTGAGAAAAGGTGGACAATTAATTTATATCCAATTTTATGGGGTGAAGGTAAAAAGCAGAATGGACTTTGCTTCTCTCTCTCGTGCTATTGTGCTATATTAGTGACTACTGTGTATGGTTAACCCCCTGCTATGTTTTTTTGTGTGTTCTTTCGCAACAGTTCTTAGGCAATTTGGCGCTCCTAGTGGCCAGGGTACTTTAATGCAAGCAAACTTAAATCCATTTCACCTCATTTGTATTAGCATGTCACATGTGCAACCAGAAGAAAAACTCCATACCACTTTTACTCCACACACAGAGATGCATACAAACCTCTTCCTCCCCCTCCATTTGGCAAATCTGACCATAATTATATCCTCCTGATTCCTGTTTATAAGCAAAAACTAAAGCAGGAAGTACCAGTGACTCGCTCAATACAGAAGTGTCCGGGTGATGCGGATGCTACGCTTCATGACTGTTTTGCTAGCACAGACTGGAATATGTTCTGGGATTAATCCAATGGCATTGAGGAGTATAGCACCTCAGTCACCAGCTTCATCAATAAGTGCATCAATGACATTGTCCCCACAGTCACTGTATGTACATATCCCAACCAGAAGCCATGGATTACAGGCAACATCCTAACCCGAGATAAAGGCTAGAGCTGCCACTTTCAAGGAGTTGGACACCAATCCGGAAGCCTAAAAGAAATCCTGCCATGCCCTCAGATTAACCAATCAAACTATCAAAGTGTCAATAAAGGACTAAGATTGAATCCTACTACACCACCTCTGATGCTCATCGGATGTGGCAGGGCCTGAAAACTATTACGGACTACAAAGGGAAACACAGCTGTGAGCTGCCCAGTGACGTGAGCCTACCAGACAAGCTAAATGCCTTTTATGCTCGCATCCCGAAAACCCTAGACCCACTCCAAATCGCATAGCGCCACAACAGTTCCACAGATAACGGAATCTCATTTTCGCTCCACACTGCCCTTTCCAACCTGGACATAAGGAACACATGCACTTCCGTTCAAAAGTTTCGGGTCACTTAGAAATGTCCTTGTTTTTGAAAGAAAAGCTACTTTTTTGTCCACTAAAATAACATCAAATTGATCAGAAATACAGTGTAGACATTGTAAATGACTATTGTAGCTGGAAATGGCAGATTTGTTATGGAATATCTAAATAGGCGTACAGAGGCCCATTATCAGCAACCATCACTTCTGTGTTCCAGTGGCACGTGTTAGCTAATCCAAGTTGATCATTTTAAAAGGCTAATTGATCATTAGGAAACCCTTTTGCAAATATGTTAGCACAACTGAAAACTGTTGTACTTATTAAAGAAGCAATAAAACTGGCCTTCTTAGACTAGTTGAGTAATGGGCCTCGGTACGCCTATGTAGATATTCCATTAAAATCAGCAATTTCCAGCAACAATAGTCAATTACAACATTAACAATGTCTACAATGTATTTCTGATCAATTTGATGTTATTTTAAATGGACCAAAATGTGCTTTTCTTTCAAAAACAAGGACATTTCTAAGTGACCCCAAACTTTTGAACGGTAGCGAGACAGGAGCTGCTGCTCTCCAGGGAATGAGTTAACCATGCTAATGAAGTTGGAGTGAAAATGCTTCATGGGATAAGTGCATCTCCTCTGCTCTGGCCGCCCATGAACCTTGAGGATGTATACAGTAGAACCCTGCATGTCCTGATGGAAGTGTGTTTATGTATTAAGGAAGTGTGTTTATGTATTTTGATGTGTTCATTACAGTACATAGGGTTATATCTGCATTATAAATATTTTTCACGGCAGGATTTCAACCAATGTGAAACATAAGAGCAGAGAGCAATGGTATACTATTATGTCCACCCTACCATTACGCAAGTCTTTTTTTTCTTGTCCAAATATGCCTGCATTACATTTCTGAGTTGGTGTAGACAAAGTACATTTGTAAATGAATTTTTGACTTGTTGCCCAGGGCTATGGATTTCATATACAAGCCTGGTTGGTGATTATTTTTGAATAATCACTCCATTACAAGAACATGTCTCGAGTGGGTTTCCTCAAAATAAACATGTTCTCAAGGCAATATTTTTTCCACCCTGCTTTGACAAAAAGTACATGGTTAAAACATATGGAAAACAATGTAAAGATCTGGCTACACAGTTGACAACTTCAGAGTAAAATGGTTCATTTGGTTTGTAAACCTCCCTTTTACAGTGAATTCACTAACATCCTACTCCCGTTTAATGCCACTCCCATTAGTTGAAATAACATATTTAACAGACCATAAAATGCTTACACATGACTAAAAAGTGTCAGACTATGATAACAAATGACCCTATTGATCAGTAGCTACTGACCGACTACTGTGTGTTCATTTAACAGAGTGGATTCCCCGCACATTACTTAACTGTTGGTTCAAATTAAGGGGCATATGTTTACCTACAGTATACCATTTTATTAGAATCAGCATAAACATTGAACTAATGTATTTTCTTGAATCCCAAGAGATGAGGTGGTTATATACAGTGGAATTTGGCTCTGACTATATACTTTATTTATATGCAACAGAGAATAAGTATTAGTATTTTACACCCAGAGCCCAAACAAGACATATATAAATGATCCAGAAGACAAGGCAGTGCTCACAGGTGTCCTGAAGGAACTGTAATGCATATGTCAACTTCTGAGAAAATGTGCTAAGCTCCATATATACAATGATGGTAATGTGTTTTGTACTTGAGTGCATGTGTGCTATTTATTCTATACATTTTTTATGTCTTGAGTGAAACACCTCATCTCTTTTAGGCATATTTTGATGTGCTCTGTGTTTCGTGGTTTTGCATTTCAATGCTGTTCTTTGACACATTCTATTTCAAAAGCGATGTCTGCAATATGACAACGTTTGTTTCTGCCTCTGCTCTAAATCAAGAAGTACTAAGCACAGCACTCCGACATACTTTATATTTTTATTAGGTGGCTACTCTTATTCATGACATAACTAAGATTAGATGTTTATTGTGTTAGTAGGTGACTATGTTTAGAGTATGTGCTGAGGATGCTTGGGTAATAAAGTTAGCCTTTTATTAAAATAGAAACATCAGACTTTTCAGTTTGTTTTACGTTTTTGTAAAGGCGGGATCGGTGGGATCGGTGTCCCATCCATGGGACGGTTGAGCTAACGTAGGCTAATACGGTTAGCATGAGGTTGTAAGTAAGAAGAACATTTCCCAGGACATGGACATGTCTGATATTGGCAGAAAGCTTACATTCTTGTTAATCTAACTGCACTGCCCAATTTACAGTAGCTATTACAGTGAAAGAATACCATACTATTGTTTGAGGAGAGTGAACAATTTTGAACATGAAAAGTTATTAATAAACAAATTAGGCACATTTGGGCAGTCTTGATACAAGATTTTGAACAGAAATGCATTGGTTCATTGGATCTAAAACATTGTACATACGCTGTTGCCATCTCGTGGCCAAAATCTAAATTGCACCTGGGCTGGAATAATATATTATGGCCTTTCTCTTGCATTTCAAAGATGATGGTACAAAAAAATACAAAAGAACGGTTGGTTTATTCTTTGCATTATCTTTAACCAGATCTATTGTGTTATATTAACCTATATTCCTTTCACATTTCCACAAACTTAAGTGTTTCCTTTCAATGGTACCAAGAATATGCATATCCTTGCTTCAGGGCCTGAGCTACAGGCAGTTCGATTTGGGTATGTCATTTTAGGCAAAAATGTTTTAAAAAAAGGGTCCGATCCTTAAGAGAATATCTGACACACATTATAGTTTATGTTCACCCAAACATGTATTTACAAACTGAATGCCAATGTCAACGTGAGTCAAAACAAACAAACACAAACTTCATACAATTTCATTCTAGAATTAAAACCAAAACCTTTTATTTTCTATCTGACTCTACGTGTGATGATGAATAGGTATCGTGCAAGCTCTCGATGGGAACTGCATTGTTCATGGACAATCAATTTACACAGAAATGTGTGGACAAAGTCTGGGGCAATGATGTGTTAACATACCGTCCTGAGATGAGTCACACTGATGCCTTCTGACAGGCTTCATTCAGCTGGTGAGAGAGGCAGAGGCTAACCAGGAGTGCAGCTCTGCCCAAACACATGCTGCGTGCCAGCCTTCATCTTGCTCCAATGAGATGAGAGTACAGGAGGTAAAAATAATGAGTTCAGTAGGTACTGTAACTGTACAGTAGAGTTTGGGAGATGTGACTGGCTGGGATTAAAAAAGTATGCGCTAGCTGCTGGTAAATCAGGGATGAACTGTAGAAGACCTTGATAGTAAACATCTATTTTGTTTTGGTTTAGTTTTGTAGGACTATATAGTGTAATCTGAATATAGCAGCACAATGCCATATGTGAAGCTCATTCATAAAAACAAACAGTTATACACTCAGAGCTGTCTGCTTATCCATCAAGTAATCCCTGTTAAAAAAATATATTGTGGTAAAAGTTAATGTTATTTTCAGACCATGCCAGAGCTATATTGTGAGGTACATATACTGTACATCTGAATGATACATACTGTAAATCCACTGGCTTAATGTCTAATCCGTCATTTGGAATTTTAGAAGGACCACAGTCAATCTCCTCATCATTTAAGTCTACATTACCAAATCAATATAGGTTTTTATAATTTGGTAAACTGGCATATCAAATAGACAACAAACTAAAAATGTATGTTCAAATCTTCTTGGAGTAAGGGGAAATACTTAGCAACAATGTATTGTACCCTGTTGGAAAGTCTCTCATTTACACTCAATGGACTCTAACCACACACTCACACATACTACACTGACACTCCAACACACACACAAAACACGCATATTGATGCCACACACACACACACACACACACACACACACACACACACACACACACACACACACACACACACACACACACTGCTGCTACTCTCTGTTTATTATCTATGCATAATCACCTTACCCCTACCTACATTTACATACAGTATGACCTCAAATACCTCAACTAACCCGTACCCCTGCACATTGACTCGGTACTGGTACCCCCTGTACATAGCCTTGTTGTTGTTATGTTATTGCGTTACTATTTTTCCTTTCGTTTATTTAGCACATTTTTCTCACCAACTTTTTAAAACTGAATTGTTGGTAAGTAAGCATTTCACAGTAAGGTTTACACCCGGTGTATCGGCACATGTGACGAAGAAAATGTGATTTCGATTGTATTTGTTCAGAGTATCATAGACATCCCAACAGTCAAAATAACATCTCCAAATTGATTTAAGAGCTTTGATGTTCACACCATTGCATAATATCCCTCCAAAAGCATTGCTGGTTTATCAAATGTGTAAAAACATAATTCACTTTGAGTGGTTTGGTGAACCACAAACACACTACTGTTGGTTTCTTATTTTAAAGGGATAGTGGGGGAAGCTCTTTCTCTTTCTCCTCCAACTTCCTTTAAACTGCACGTAAATGGTATACGTTGTGGAAAGAGATATATCCATTCCCTGTAAAATGTTCATGTTTCAGTTCCATTCAGTCTTAGAAGCACCGCCCAAAGCCCCACATTACCCCCTCGCTGCTCCCTCCCTTGGCCCCAACCTTCTCTGGACTTCTTGACCAGATTGGGATCTCTGTCTGTGGATTGGAGTGAGACTTGGATTGGAGAGGGAGGGGGGGTATTGGGGTGGCTGGGGATGAACTGACAGGTTATTACTGGATTTGTGGGGGATTAGTCCATAAAAGCCCTCTCAGCCCCACGGCCAGCGTGGCCAGAACCGAGGAAATAAGATAAAATAATCTCTGTAAAAATGGTCTGGAGAGGGAAAGAGTGTGAGAGAGAGAGAAATGAGGAAAAAAACCATCATCCCAAATAAAATCAGTGCTTGGAAAAAATGCATTAAATCTTCACTCTGTCCTAATTTCGGTTGTTTATGTTTTTTTTCTGAAAACCCCTGCCTGGGGATATGTCAATTGGAATGAGATTAAACTCCCACAATATAGACATGAAAAAAACGGACTGGAACACATCTAAAATGCTCAGAGCCCCCCTTTAGAAAGCTATGTTCTTCTCTCTGGTTCAATAGATGAGCATCTGACTCATATGCGTTGTTGCATAAGCAGGTACACACATCAGGGACCTGCTTTGATTTTAGATCCCTTATGGTTGTAGGGAGAGTAAGATCTGTCGATTCACCTATCATGTTCTGGAGAAATTACTAAAACATGTACAATAACAGTCAAATGTTTGGACGCACCGACTCAACTGGGCAGGATGCTCTCGATTGTGCAGTTGTAAAACTTTCCACCGCATCCGCCTATGTAACACTTTCCTATCAGCAGTGAAAGGTCACAGAGCTGAGCGGTGTTTGTCAGACCATGAGACATCCTGAAAATCTTTATTCTAACAAAATTGTCTGTAGCATTTCTATGTGCTAATAGCAGAATAGCCCCAAAAAATGTTCATCAAATATATACAGTACCAGTCAAAAGTTTGGAAAAATTTACTCATTCAAGGGTATTTCTTTATTTTTACTATTTTCTATATTGTAGAATAATAGTGAAGACATCAAATCTATGAAATAACACATATGGAATGCTGTACCGTGGCAAGAAAATGTATTTGATTTATTTTTATAAATGTTGTATTTCATCATCATCATCATCATTTCATTCATTCATTCATTATTTCATCAGGCCAGTCTCTCTCAATTTCAATTCACCGACATTTTCATTAAAAACAATTATTTCACCTTTATTTTACCAGGTAGGCCAGTTGAGAACAAGTTCTCATTTACAACTGCGACCTGTCCAAAATACAGCAAAGCAGTGCGACAAAAACAACACAGAGTTACACATGGAATAAACAAACGTACAGTCAATAACACAATAGAAAATCTCTATACAGTGTGTGCAAATGAAGAAAGGAGGTAAGGAAATAAATAGGCCATAGTGGTGAAGTAATTACAATTTAGCAATTAACACTGGAGTGGTAGATGTGTAGATGATGATGTGCAAGTAGAAATACTGGTGTGCAAAAGAGCAGAAAAATGTACAAAAAAACAAATATGGGGATGAGGTAGGTATTTGGTTGGATGCGCTATTTACAGATGGGCTGTGTACAGCTGCGGCAATAGGTAAGCTGCTCTGACAGCTGATGCTTGAAGTTAGTGAGGGAGATACAAGTCTCCAACTTTAGTGATTTTTGCAATTCATTCCAGTCATTGGCAGCAGAGAACTGAAAGGCGGCCAAAGTAGGTATTGGCTTTGGGGATGACCTTTGAAATATACCTGCTGGAGCGCGTGCTATGGGTGTTGCTATGGTGACCAGTGAGCTGAGATAAGGCGGAGATGGACCTAGCAAAGACTTGTATTTGAACCCTTTGGAATTACCTGGATTTCTGCATGAATTGGTCATCAAAATTGATCTGATCTTCATCTAAGTCACAACAATAGAAACACATTGAAACACAGTGTGCTTAAACTAATAACACACAAATTATTGTATTTTTCTTGTCTATATTGAATACATAATTTAAACATTCACAGTGTAGGTTGGAAAAAGTATGTGAACCCCTAGGATAATAACTACTCCAAAAGCTAGTTGGAGTCAGGAGTCAGCTAACCTGGAGTCCAATCAATGAGACGAGATTGGAGATGTTGGTTAGAGCTGCCTTGCCCTATAAAACACCCTCACAACATTTGAGTTTGCTTTTCACAAGAATATTTCCAGAAGTAAACTATGCCTTTAACAAAAGAGATCTCAGGAGACCTAAGATTAAGACTTGCATAAAGTTGGAAAGGGTTAGAAAAATAACTCTAAAAGCCGTAATGTTCATCAGTCCAGGGTAAGACAAATTATCTATAAATGGAGAAAGTTCAGCACTGTTGCTAGTCTCCGCAGGAGTGGCCTTCCTGCAAAGATGACTACAAGAGCACAGCGCAGAATGCTCAGTGAGGTTAACTACTTCATCACCCTCCCGGATCCGGGATCCTCCTCATCAAAAACGCTGACTAGCATAGCCTAGCCTAACGGGACAGGGATATCATATAATATAATTTTCATGAAATCACAAGTCCAATACAGCAAATGAAAGATAAACATCTTGTGAATCCAGTCATCATTTCCGATGTTTTACAGCGAAAACACAATATGTATTTCTATTAGCTAACCACAATAGCCAAACACACAACTGCATATTTTCACCATGTTTCCACCGCATAGGTAGCTTTCACAAAACCGACAAAATAGAGATAAAATTAGTCACTAACCAAGAAACAACTTCATCAGATGACAGTCTTATAACATGTTATACAATACATTCATGTTTTGTTCGAAAATGTGCATATTTGAGGTATAAATCATAGTTTTACATTGCAGCCACCATCAAAAATAGCACCAAAGCAGCCAGAATAATTACAGAGAGCAACGTGAAATACCTAAATATTACTCATACTCATCATAAAACATTTATGAAAAATACATGGTGTACAGCAAATGAAAGATAAACATCTTGTGAATCCAGCCAATATTTCCGATTTTTTAAGTGTTTTACAGCGACCCTGTTCTAGGGTCAGTTTATAAGTCCCCATGCAAGCTATGGGGCTACATGCACTGCATACGCCTTCCTCTAGATGTCAGTAAGCGGTGAGAATTTGAATGGAGTCGATTGCGCAATCTGGGACCTTATATAGGACCGTGGAACGGAAGGACCGTCCTTTTCAACAGTGCGCTTGACGCATGAAGACATCACAATGGCGTCCTGCAAACGCTTTCGTTTTAGTAGTTCTATATCTCCGGTCATGTTTTTATTCGTTATAGGTGTTAAAGACATAAGGTAACGATAGCCACCCACTGGAGAGGTGTCCAACTCGTGAAAGCGCGTCACAAAGAAATCCCAGAAAATCGCAATAAACTGATATAAACTGCTATAAGTCGGTTTAAATTAACTACCTTATGATGTCTTTAACACCTATAACGAATAAAAACATGACCGGAGATATAGAACTGCTAAAACGAAAGCTTTTGCAGGACGCCATTGTAATGTCCCCCTTGCGCCAGATGCCCCGTTGAAAAGAACGGTACTTCCGTTCCATGATCCTTTATAGTGGCCCAGATTGCGCAATCCACTCCATTCAAATTCTCACCGCTTACTGACATCTAGAGGATGTCCTCCCCCAGGTGGTAAGGTTAGGCAACAACACATCTGCCACACTGATCCTCAACACTGGGGCCCCTCAGGGGTGCGAGCTTAGTTCCCTTCTGTACTCCCTGTTCACCCACAACTGCGTCGCCAAACACGACTCCAACACCATCATTAAGTTTGCTGACGACACAACAGTGGTAGGTCTGATCACAGACAACGATGAGACAGCCTATAGGGGGAGGTCCTCCACCCCTCGTCTTACCAGAGACTGCTGTTCTATCCTGCCGATACAGTTGGTAGGATATACGTGCTTATTGTTCGTCCACTTTATTATCCAGCGATTCTACATTGGCCAATAGTACCGATGGCAAAGGCAGATAAGCCACTCGTCGCCTGATCGTTACAAGGCACCCTGATCTCCTTCCGCAATTTCTATGTCTCTTTCTCCTGCGAATGATGGGGCTGAGGGCCTTGTCGGGTGTCTGGAGTAAATCCCTCTCGTCCAACTCATTAAAGAAAAATGATTTGTCCAGTTCAAGGTGAGTAATTGAGTAAATGTCCAGAAGCTCTTTTCGGTCATAAGAGACGCTAGCAGCAACATTATGTACAGAATAAGTTAAACAAAATAGCATGGTTGGTTAACTTTTCTGTGCTACGGATCCCGGTAGCGGGTTTAAATTCGACAACATACGGTGATCGCCACATAAATAGTCATATTAAACATTCCTGAAAATACAAGTGTCTCACATGGTTCAAAAGCCTAGAATCTTGCTAATCCAACTGCGTTGTCAGATTAAAAAAAGGATTTACTGCGAAAGAATACGATGCGATTATCTGAGCACAGAGCCCCATACCAAAATACTATTTCAACCAGCACAGGCGTAACAAAATCACAAATTGCAATGAAATAAATCATTTACGTTTGAAGATCTTGCTCTGTTTGCAATCCTAATGCTTATTGTTACACAATGAATGGTCTTTTGTTCGGTTAAATCCATTTTTATAGCCTAACACGAAACGTTGTGAACGCTTATCTCGTTGAATTCCGTGTCATTCAATTTTCGACGAAACATTCGACGTAAATACACAGACTAAACGTGACTTTATCCAGTCATGTTTGGTTTCATTGCAATCAACTTTTTGTTTGTAACACAACCAAACGTGATGGGTCATTTCGAGGGACATATTGACCGAAAGAAACCGATTGGAAGACAACAAGTAATGACCTCATTGTGCACCAATTATATGACCTCTGTTTCGTTGATTGACTGTATTTTAACCCAATGACCACTGATCGTCTTGAAATCTAGCTGGGTAGATAGCCAATGAGCAGAGGTAAACTGCAATATGTATGGTTCTGTGCTGGAAGACCAACCCATGTAGTAAACTCCGGCGTAAAGACGGTCTATCGCCATTGAAGATTCATACTGGAAGGAGCCAAGCTTGTTACGCTCAGCACTATATCGGTAACGAGCATCTTCAGCTGTTTATATATCGAACATCATGGCAAATAAGTCAGGGAAAGCTAAATCTAAGACTAGATGCACGAATGTAGACAAAATTATAGAGGAAATTGCTCGTGAAAGTGAGAAAGATATACTTTTGGAAGAGGACTCAGTTAGCGACCATAGCTATTACTCAAATGGAAGCATATTTTTTGAACGGAGAGGACATTGTTTTGGACTGGTAAGTTCTTCTCATGCTAATGCCGTTGTTAGAAATTAATAATATAAAATATTATTTGTGATTGTTTTTACATTTTATTTGCAATATATAAAAATGTAATGAAATGTGTAAAGTACACATTGGCTATACATTGTGGGTGGGGGTATGTTTTTATGTATGTGAATGACCCATAGCCTCTGTTTGTGTGTATATATATATATATATGTATATATATATATATATTTATGTATATATATATATATATATATATATTTATGTATATATATATATATATATATATATATATATATATATATATATATATTTATAAACACACACACTGCTCAAAAAAATAAAGGGAACACTAAAATAACACATCCTAGATCTGAATGAATGAAATATTCTTATTAAATACTTTTTTCTTTACATAGTTGAATGTGCTGACAACAAAATCACACAAAACTTATCAATGGAAATCAAATTTATCAACCCATGGAGGTCTGGATTTGGAGTCACACTCAAAATTAAAGTGGAAAACCACACTACAGGCTGATCCAACTTTGATGTAATGTCCTTAAAACAAGTCAAAATGAGGCTCAGTAGTGTGTGTGGCCTCCACGTGCCTGTATGACCTCCCTACAACGCCTGGGCATGCTCCTGATGAGGTGGCGGATGGTCTCCTGAGGGATCTCCTCCCAGACCTGGACTAAAGCATCCGCCAACTCCTGGACAGTCTGTGGTGCAACGTGGCGTTGGTGGATGGAGCGAGACATGATGTCCCAGATGTGCTCAATTGGATTCAGGTCTGGGGAACGGGCGGGCCAGTCCATAGCATCAAAGCCTTCCTCTTGCAGGAACTGCTGACACACTCCAGCCACATGAGGTCTAGCATTGTCTTGCATTAGGAGGAACCCAGGGCCAACCGCACCAGCATATGGTCTCACAAGGGGTCTGAGGATCTCATCTCGGTACCTAATGGCAGTCAGGCTACCTCTGGCGAGCACATGGAGGGCTATGCGGCCCCCCAAAGAAATGCCACCCCACACCATGACTGACCCACCGCCAAACCGGTCATGCTGGAGGATGTTGCAGGCAGCAGAACGTTCTCCACGGCGTCACCAGACTCTGTCACGTCTGTCACATGTGCTCATGTGCTCAGTGTGAACCTGCTTTCATCTGTGAAGAGCACAGGGTGCCAGTGGCGAATTTGCCAATCTTGGTGTTCTCTGGCAAATGCCAAACGTCCTGCACGGTGTTGGGCTGTAAGCACAACCCCCACCTGTGGACGTCGGGCCCTCATACCACCCTCATGGAGTCTGTTTCTGACCGTTTGAGCAGACACATGCACATTTGTGGCCTGCTGGAGGTCACTTTGCAGGGCTCTGGCAGTGCTCCACCTGCTCCTCCTTGCACAAAGGCGGAGGTAGCGGTCCTGCTGCTGGGTTGTTGCCCTCCTACGGCCTCCTCCACGTCTCCTGATGTACTGGCCTGTCTCCTGGTAGCGCCTCCATGCTCTGGACACTACGCTGACAGACACAGCAAACCTTCTTGCCACAGCTCGCATTGATGTGCCATCCTGGATGAGCTGCACTACCTGAGCCACTTGTGTGGGTTGTAGACTCCGTCTCATGCTACCACTAGAGTGAAAGCACCGCCAGCATTCAAAAGTTACCAAAACATCAGCCAGGATAGGAACTGAGAAGTGGTCTGTGGTCACCACCTGCAGAATCACTCCGTTATTGGGGGTGTCTTGCTAATTGCCTATAATTTCCACCTTTTGTCTATTCCATTCGCACAACAGCATGTGAAATGTATTGTCAATCAGTGTTGCTTCCTAAGTGGACAGTTTGATTTCACAGAAATGTGATTGACTTGGAGTTACGTTGTGTTGTTTAAGTGTTCCCTTTATTTTTTTGAGCAGTGTATATATAAAAATGGAATGGAGTAGAATGTAACAGCAAACCCACATCTCAACACAGCGACCATGCTTCCTCTATTCAGTCTACATATTATGGATTAGAGGGAGCATGGTCGAGGTGCGTGTGTCTGCCGCTCCACCCCACGCCTACATGAAATAGCCTATTTGAGGCAGGCCCACAACAATGGCCAAAGTGAAATAGAACAGCACTATATGTTCCCTGTACTTTATATATCTGTTTATTATACCTGTTGATACAGGGCTCATGTGTGAAACTATTCTAACTGAACATTTTCTTTCACAGTGACACTGACTCCGACTGGGAGCCCCCAGTGCCAACGTGTCCATCCCCCTCTGAAGCTGGTTCATCCAGCTGGACCCCTGCTGTCTCTGGCTCCACACCTCCCGGGCCATCTAGAGGTAAACTGTTCATATTTACTCTTGAGGTGCTGTCCTGTTGCACCCTCTACAACCACTGTGATTATTAGTGTCTGACCCTGCTGGTCATCTATGAACGTTTGAAAATCTGTTCTGTTATAATCTCCACCCGGCATAGCCAGAAGAGGACTGGCCACCCCTCATAGCCTGGTTCCTCTCTAGGTTTCTTCCTAGGTTTTGGTCTTTCTAGGGAGTTTTTCCTAGCCACCGTGCTTCTACACCTGCATTGCTTGCTCTTTGGGGTTTTAGGCTGGGTTTCTGTTCAGCACTTTGCGATATTAGCTGATGTACGAAGGGCTATATAAATTGATTTGATTTGATGGAGGACTGAGGGTCTTCCAAATATTGAAAGTGTGTAGGGTTTTCCAAATATTGAAAGTGTGTAAATAGTTACCCATGTTATTTTGTAAATGTATATATTTTTTCTACCATTTTTTCCCCCTCCATTTTTTATGGGGGTGGGGTAGAATACCATTTTGGTATTTTGTATATAGTTATTTGTTTCAAAATGTATACCTTCACCAATTTGGCCACTTGGGTACATTTGGGCTACTTGTGTGGGACACCTGGGTGACTTCATGATAAATGTCATGTAGCACACTCATTTTGGAGTTATCATTCTGAAACATTGCACAAGTACTGTTGCCCTCTTGTGTTTTTCACTGAAGTTGTCCACATATTCATATTTGAATGTTTGTTTTATCTTGTTCATTTTAAAGATGATGATACAACAATTAAAAAGAAAAACGTATGTTTTTTTCATTGTATTATCTAAACCAGATCTATTGTATTATATTCTCCTACATTCAATTCACATTTACACAAACTTCAGAGTGTTTTCTTTCAAATGGTACCAAGAATATGCATATCCTTGCCTCTGGGCCTGAGCTAGAAGCAGTTAGATTTGGGTATGTCTTCAGGCAGAAATTGAAAGAAGGGGGGGTAGCTGTAAGAGGTTTTAAAAGCCCATAAAACGGCAGCCACCCCCTCCGGCGCCATCTTTACAGACCAGTTCACAATGTGATATCAGCAACCGCTCACCAACAGGACGCCACTAACGCTGGCTGCCATCAGCCCAGTACTGTTGAAACCGGGATTAATCCGTGAAGAGCTCACTTCTCCAGCATTCCAGTGGCCATTGAAGGTGAGGATTTGCCCACTGAAGTCGGTTACGACGCCGAACTGCAGTCAGGTCAAGACCCTGGTGAGGACGACAAGCACGCTGATGATCTTCCCCGAGTTGTGTTCTGTTTGTGCAGAAATTCTTCAGTTTCAACAGCTGTCCGGGTGGCTTGTCTCAGAACATTCCACAGGTGAAGAAGATCTTGGACTTACGTGGTTACATGTGGTCTGTGGTTGTGAGGCAGTTTGGGCATTTTCTAAAATGAGGCTGAGGCGGCTTATGGTAGATAAATAAACATTAAATTCTCTGGCAACTGCTCTGTCAGCATGCCAAGTGCACGCTCCCTCAAAACTTGAGACATCTGTGGCATTGTGTTGTGTGACAAAGCTGCACATTTTAGTGGCCTTTTATTGTCCCCAGCACAAGGTGCACTTGTGTAATGATCATGCTGTTTAATCAACTTCTTGATATATCACACCTGTCAGGTGGATGGAGTATCTTTGCAAAGAAAAAATGCTCAATACTAGGTATTTAACCTGTTGAGGCTGGGGGCGCTGTTGTCACTATTTATGGTAATCGTGTAATTTTTGAAACGGCTTCCTACAAAATTCTTGATCGTACAATATGCATATTATTATTATTATTGGATGGAAAACAGTCTATAGTTTCTATAGGAGTTGAAATTTTGTCTCTAAGTGGAACAGAACCCATTCTACAGCAATTTCCCTGACATGGAGTCAGATTTCAGAAATGTTGGCCCCTGATCTGGAGTCAGTTAAAAGGCCACTGTTATTGCTATGAGTATACGGACACTGCTTACGTCTTCCCCTGGATGCCTTTACGTGATGACGATTTGAATGGGGTCGATTGCGCGTTCACAGGCACTATAAATTAAAAAACCCTGTAGCTAGTCACTCTTTTGGAGCTGCGTCATGCGCCTGGAGGACACCGACCCGCACCTGTTCCAAGCATTAGTGTTGGGAGTAATCTTTCTCCGGTCATGTTAAGACTCGTTATAGGAGTTAAAAACATCATAAGGTAGTTAATTTAAAGCGTTTTATAGCAATTTATATCCGTTTAGTGCGATTTTGGGACATTTATTTCTGAAACGCTGTGAATCGCTGGGCACGCTTCCAGTTCATGCTGAACGCAGTTGGCATTTCCACATGGCAAGAGGACAGCTTTCCACCAAAAGACGATTAGACCCAAGAAAGGATCCTTTGCCCAAGATACTGATGGAAGAACAGCTCAAAGTAGGACATTTTTATTATGATAAATCGTGTTTCTGTCGAAAAATGTTAGTGGCTTAGGACGCCATGTTTTTTGACGTAGCTTCGCTTGGCGCAAACTGTATTGAAAAGTAAGGATAATTTAAAAAATGTAATTCCGCGATTGTATTAAGAATTAAATTGTCCATCAATCGCTGTCCACCCTATATTTTTTAGTCACGTTTATGAGTATTTATGTATACGAGTAGATCACTGTCTAATATGGCGCACGGACATTTTCTCACCAGCTGGGCTACTTTCCCCATTGTCTAACCATGATTTTGGTGGCTAAATATGCACATTTTCGAACAAACTGTATATGCATGTTGTAATGTGATGTTACAGGGGTGTCATCTGAAGAATTCTGAGAAGGTTAGTGAAAAAAATAATATATTTTGGCGATGTTTACGTTATCGCTCACTTTGGCTAGAATTAATGCTGGGGTAATGTTTGCACATGTGCTATGCTAATATAACGATTTATTGTGTTTTCGCTGTAAGACACTTAGAAAATCTGAAATATTGTCTGTATTCACAGGATCTGTGTCTTTCGATTAGTGTATGCTGTGTATTTTTACGAAATGTTTGATGATTAGTAAGTAGGTAAACACGTTGCTCTATGTAGTTATTCTAGTCCATTTGTGATGGTGGGTGCAATTGTAACCTATGCCATCTACCTGAAATATGCACATTTTTCTAACAAAACCTATCCCATAAATATGTTATCAGACTGTCATCTGATGAGTTTTTTTCTTGGTTAGGGGCTATAAATATCTTAGTTTAGCCGAATTGGTGATAGCTACTGGTGTTGGTGGACAAATAAAAGATGGTGGATTATGCTAATGTGTTTTTAGGTAATAGATTTACATCTTTACATATTGTGTCTTCCCTGTAAAACATTTTAAAAATCGGACATGTTGGCTGGATTCACAAGATCTGTGTCTTTCATTAGCTTTATTGGACTTTAATGTGTGAAAGTTAAATATTTAAAAAAAATATTTTTTTTGAATTTCGCGGCTCTGCCTTTTCAGTGGGGGGGGGGGGGACCCTCATCCTAGACAGGTTAAACAAATGTGTGCAAAGTATGACACATTTCTGGTAACCAACACTTTACATGTTGCGTTTATATTTTTGTTCAATAGATTTTGTATGGGCATTTCTCACAGGTTTTGGAGAATGTAGCACTACAACACATTTCCTGTTTTAGAGGTTTTACATTTAAAGGTCAAGAAATGTGAGCTCAAAGACAAAATACTCAGTTTGCAAACTAGATCAATTGGCTACCTGTGATGCATGTGTACCTAACCCGGATCCGGGAGCACCCCCCACACCCCCCACACTGATTAGCATCGCTAGCATAGCGTCACAATTAAATAGTAGCATCTAAATATCATTAAATCACAAGTCCAAGACACCCAATGAAAGACACAGATCTTGTGAATAAAACCACCATTTCAGATTTTTTAAATGTTTTACAGGGAAGACACAATATGTAAATCTATTAGCTAAACACGTTAGCAAAATGACACCATTTTCTTACTCCAACAGTTTCTTACTCCATCAGGTGCTATCACCAATTCGGCTAAACTAAGATATTGATAGCCACTAACCAACAAACAAATTCTTAAGATGACAGTCTGAAAACATATTTATGGTATAGCATAGTTTTTTTTTTTTAAATGTGCATTTTTCAGGTATAAATCACAGTTCTACATTGCAGCTGCAATCTGATATAGTGCTGATGCAGCTAGAACAATTACAGAGACCAACGTTATATAACTAATTACTTGTCTTAAAACATTTCAGAAAAAATACACAGCGTACAGATATTGAAAGCCCAACATCTGGTGAATCCAAACAATATTTCAGATTTTTTAAATGTTTTATAGCGAAAACAAAATGTAGCGCTAAATTAGCATAACCAGGCCAGCCAGAACCAGCTGGACGCGCGCGACCAGTTCACATGCACGACAGATATATGAAATAACATCGTAAATTGGGTCTTACTATTGCTGGTCTTTCATCAGAATGTTGATCAAGGTGTCCTTAGTCCTGATGAGTCGTTCAATCCATTCACAATGGCAACTTCCCCTCTTCATTTAGCCTGGGTACTGGTCGACTGGCACGGCCCCTGTCCAAAGTTAAAAAACTCAAAGAACGGAACACGGCAAAACTCCCGAAAAAATTATAATAATCTGATTAAACTATATTGAAAAAACATACATTACGGTGATATGGTCACATGTATCAAACAAACTTCAAGACGGAGATAGTTTTCATCCGTAACGTCAGCATAACAAAAGACAATGGCACCTCTGAAAACGCGCATCTCAGAAACCGGAAGTTGTCGGTCACGCTAAAGAAATAGGTCTTATTTCACGTCAGTACAAGATAAACAAAAAATTTCTCCTCTGACGTCTTCCAGACACCCAGAGGAAGAAGAAGGAAGTGTGTTTCGGGTCATAGGTCGCGTGACCATATATAGGCAGAGCTTTGAAGCGAGCATACACATCTTGCAATCTTCTTCTGGCTCAGGGAAAGTGCTGTGAAATGACCTGTGTTTGACTCAGAGACAAAATTGGAACGGTTTTAGAAACCATAGCTTGTTTTCTATCCAATGGGATATGGTTATATGCATATAGTAACAGCAATAATTGAATAAGAGGCAGTTTTATCTGTAGAGGCAATTATGCTAATGTGAAAACAGCACCCCCTGTATTCTCAAGAAGTTAGGGACTGTATAGCAGGGAAACTTAGAAAATTGAAAGGGCCAAAAAAACAAGAAAGGATGGCAGATTGTCACGTCCTTCGTTAGAATGAGACCAAGGCGCAGCGTAGTATGCATACATTCTCTTTTAATGAATGAACACCGAACAAACCAACAAAATGAACAAACGAAAAATGAAACTATACAAAATAGTGCTGACAGGCAACTACACATTGTCAAGATCCCACAAACACAAATGAGGAAATGGCTACCTAAATATGATCCCCAATCAGAGACAACGATAAACAGCTGCCTCTGATTGGGAACCATATCAGGCCACCCTAGAAATACAAAAACACCTAGATGACCCACCCAAGTCACTATCACGCCCCAACCAACACAGAGAAAAAACAGCTTACTATGGTCAAGGCGTGACACATATTTCCATTAGAAGCAGTGCAGGTGGCTCCCCAGAGGAAAAACAATAGCATGAAGGTAAAGCAGACGTCATACCCAACAGATTTCAATGAGGGTCAAACTGCTTTGATGAAACCCCGTCCGAAGTCAAAATTAAGGATAATTTTTATTGCATTGGAACTGAACCAAATCCATGAGCATTTAAAGACAGCAAAAACACATTATGTTCTTTCGGTCTTGAACCAGTGGTGTAAAAAGTATTCAATTGTCATACTTGAGTAAAAGTAAAGATACATTCATAGAAAATGACTCAAGTAAAAGTGAAAGTCACCCAGTAAAATGCTACTTGAGTAAAAGTATAAAAGTATTTGGTTTTAAATATACTTACAGTTTAGGTCAGAAGTTTGAATACACCTTAGCCAAATACATTTAATAAACTGAGTTTTTCACAATTCCTGACATATATTCATGGTTAAAATCCCTGTCTTAGGTCAGTTAGGATCACCACTTTTAAGAATGTGAAATGTCAAAATAATAGTAGAGAGAATGATATATTTCAGCTTTAATTTAATTGAATTTAATCACATTCCCAGTGGGTCAGAATTTTACACACTCTTGTTAACCTGTCTAGGATCAGCGTGGCGCTAGCGGCACACCCCCCCCCCCCCCCACTGAAAAACCAGTGCCGCGAAATTCAAAAAAAATATTTTTTTAAAATATTTAACTTTCACACATTAAAGACATAATCACGTTTATTTAAACGAAGACGAAAAACACTTGAACAAACTACAAAATAACAAACGACGTGAACAGACCTGAACTTGAGAACAAAACGCACGAACAGGACGGAGCACACGAACGAACGAAACAAAACAGTCCTGTGTGATACAAACACTGACACAGGAACAATCACCCACAAACAAACAGTGAGAACAGCCTACCTTAACATGGTTCTCAATCAGAGGAAACGTAAAACACCTGCCCCTAATTGAGAACCATATCAGGTTAATACATTGAACCCAACATAGAAACACATAACATAGAATGCCCACCCCAACTCAAGCCCTGACCATACTAAACAAAGACAAAATAAAGGAAAGGTCAGGAACGTGACAGTTGTTCTGCCCCTATAGAGTTACAGATGATATGAGGTTTATAGTACAGCAACATTCACTTTCTCATGACTTATTATCAGATCTTTAAGAAATAAAAGGAGATTTCTTGTAATTCACAGAAAATGCATAGAATTGCTATTAGAAGCTAATTATTCTGGTCATTTTTTAGGCAGTGGAAAATACAGTAGGTCATATTCATATTGACCCCTAGACCAGTGGAGGCTGGTGGGAGGAGCTATATGAGGTCAGGCTCATTGTAATGGCTGGAATGGAATGGTTACCATCATATGGAAACAATGTTTGACTCCGTTCCATTGATTCCATTCCAGCCATTACAATGAGCCGATCCTCCTATAGCTCCTCCAACCAGCCTTCACTTCCCAATACCTTATTCACCTATGCCAGTGTATGTATGATAAAACAATGTCCACATGGACTTTATCAACGCTCTCTCAATATACTAAGGAACCATTGGACCTCTCTCCATGAAACAGCATGTAGTGCTTCTGAACTGGCTAGTATCCTTGAATTCCCATTACAAAAGTACCCACATCTATTATTGATGTTGCAATTACCACCTCCATCATCGCTAATGGTCATTTAGGAGAAATTTAGTTCCCGCTTAACTAAATTGAAAGAAGGGATTAAAGCTACTTTCTAAATGAAAAATGAGAAAACCTCCTTCACCTTCAGTCTAACACTGAATACTGCTAGCCTATTGCAATCAACAGGTCTCTCCGTTCACTGAGTTTGAAATGGCATCCTATTCACTACGCAACATGCATTACCATGAAAGCATGTAGTGGAAATCAAATTTAAAAAATGAAATGATGAAACTATGAAAATAATGTGTTACTATACACTACATGACCAAAAGTACGTGGACACCTGCTCGTCGAACATCTATTTCCAAAATCATGGGCATTAAATTATTATGGCTGGGGGCAGTTTGAGTAGCTTGGATGAATAAGGTGCCCAGAGTAAACTGCCTGCTACTCAGTCCCATAAGCTAAGATATGCATATTATTAGTAGATTTGAATGGAAAACACTCTGAAGTTTTTAAAACTGTTTGAATGATGTCTGTGAGTATAACATAGGTTTTTGCCTGCCATATGAGCTGAGAAAAAATCCAACCAGGAAGTGGGAAATCTGAGGTTTGTAGGTTTGCATATCCAATATACAGTGTCTATGGGGTCATATTGCACTTCCTAAGGCTTCCACTAGATATCAACAGTCTTTAGAAACTTGTTTGATGCTTGTACTGTGAAGGATGTGGGAATGACAGCTGATTGAATCATGGGTCTGGCAGAGTGCCACGGGCTCACTCTATACAACGTTTGACATGTTTCTACGAACATGTAACGGAACTGTTTGACTTTTCGTCTGGCCTGCACGTCATCAATTTGGATTTTGGAACTAAACGTGCAAACAAAAAGGAGGTATTTGGACAGAAATGATGGACGTTATCGAACAAAACAAACATTTATTGTGGAGCTGGGATTCCTGGGAGTGCATTCTGATGAAGATCATCAAAGTTAAGTGAATATTTATAATACTATTTCTGAATTCTGTTGACTCCACAACATGGCGGATATCTGTATGTCTTGTTTGGGCTCTGAGCGCTGTACTCAGATTATAGCATGGTGTGCTTTTTCCGTAAGTAAAAAAAAAAAAATCTGACACAGCGGTTGCATTATGGAGAAGTTTATCTAAATTCCCATGTATAATACTTGTATCTTTTATCAATGTTTATTATGAGTATTTCTGTAAATTGATGTGGCTCTCTGCAAAATCACCGGATGTTTGAGGCAAAACATTACTGAACATAAAGCGCCAATGTAAACTAAGATTTCTGGATATAAATATGAACTTTATCGAACAAAAAATACATGTATTGTGTAACATGAAGTCCTATGAGGTTCATCTGATGAAGATCAAAGGTTAGTCATTCATTTTATCTCTATTTCTGCTTTTTGTGACTCCTCTCTTTGGCTAGAAAAATGGCTGTGTTTTTCTGTGACTAGGTACTGACCTAACATAATCGTTTGGTGTGCTTTCGTCGTAAAGCCTTTTTGAAATCGGACACTGTGGTGGGATTAATAACAAGTTTATCTTTAAAATGGTGTGAAATACTTGTATGTTTGAGGAATTTTAATTGTGAGATTTCTGTTGTTTGAATTTGGCACCCAGCATTTTCACTTCTGTTGTCAAGTCGATCCCGTTAACTCTTTCATGCGTGAGTTCCAAATATTTCTAACGGTCGCCCCAGCGTGAGTTTTTTTATGCACGTGATGTTAGAACGTTCTCTTCATTCAAGAATGTGATTGTTATGTAACAGTACATTTAATCTGCGCTGCCCTCAAACCAAAGCATGCAGCCTGTTTTATTTGTCAATTTTAAATTATTTTCGAACAAGTTTTTTATTTTCTAATAACAGTTTGAAATGAGGTGTGTTCCGCCTCATTCATTCACATAAAAGTAGTCATTTTTACTTTTGTGGACCAATACATTTTTTGGACATTTCTGACCCGGACAAAATTCCCCAAACACTTCTCAATTGTTTGTGCAGGACATTTACTCATCTGCCGTCCTGCATACATGTGTTCATATTTTCCACCTGTCGCCTGCATCGAAATCAAAGTTGTTTTCGTTACCAATAATACCTTTGGAAATGTGTGCGTTTCTATCAAAGTGCCTTAATACGTTATAATAGTTTCTGTATGTCGTGTTATGTCGTTTCTACTGTAACGTCATGTTTTTGTGTATATTCCTTATAACAGCAGACACGCGATGTAACGTTACTCATTTCATAACATTTATGGTGTTATACTCAATGCTTAGGTATCTAGCTACATTATCCTATTAGCTCTGGAAAACAATGCTAATTGCGTCAGGGAAGTATTAGCATGTGTTGTATTTCGAAGCTACCCTGGCCTTATGACTCCCAAGTGGCACAGCGTCTCAGTGCTAGGAGCGTCACTACAGAGACCCATCTTCAAATCAAGACTGCGTTTCTATCAAAGTGCCTAATTACGTTATAATAGTTTCTGTGTCGTGTTATACCGTTTCTACTGTAGCTCACTGTGTGTATGGAGCATAATATATGTGTATATTCCTTATAACCGCGGACACGCTAGGTAACGTTACTCATGTTACTCACCTTTTATGGTGTTATATTCAATCGTGCTTATGTAGCTAGTTACATTATTCTATTAGTTCTGTAAAACAATGCTAAATGCGTCAGAAGTATTGGCATGTTGTATTTTGACGCTACCCTGGAAAAATATCTTATACCACTTGGTCGTTTTCTGAGTGCATTCCACAAAGCTGTTTATCATGTCAGCCTTATCCACTGCCCCATTTTGGGTAATAGTCAAGCACGCAGTCTGGTTTGATGGTTCTCTGTCTGGTTTGTTTCTCTCTCCCGTCAGGTGGTCCACCTTCCCTGTGGCCGACATGGTTGCTGTATGGACAGTGGAGAGGACATGGACGTCTCGTTTGTCATGCCACTTTACTGCCAGCTGTTAACATTTCTTATTTTGTATAACGGGTCATTTAGGATGGTAGTAGCGTTTATGAAATGCAGTCATAGCAGCAGAACTAGAAAGCAGTCTTTACTGTCACCGGGAATGTATACATTTCACTAATTATGGTTGTCCCCCACTCCTGGCTCTCTCTTATCCTGTAGCTCCAAGGCATAGCGATTGGTCTCTACTATGTCTCCCACCAGCTCCTCTGTCAGAAACAACTTGAAGCACTCTGCCTCAGTTGGAAATGGCAAGGGGCGTTGCACTCCAGACTGGGACTCGCCAAAGCAAACAGCAGGGCCAGGAGGGGTAAAATGACTGGTGGCCTTCCAGCTACCACAGAACTCCTGTACTTCATCCACTGTTGGTATGCCTCCATCACCACCAGCATCTTCAAAGGGACCTGGGACTTCGTCAGTGGACAAGGGAATTTCAGATTCAGGGTTCTCAATGGCTACAAGGTTGGGGGGCAGCTCCTCACTCAGTCAGAATCTGATTCCTGACTTTCATACTCTGACTCATTCTCAGAATTTAAAAAAAATCTCCAGAATTTCCACATTTGTTTGTTGTCTCCTTTTGAAAGACATTGCTAATGCTTCAGCTTATCTCACTAGCTACATACATAAACAACAACACTGAATGGTTTACAGTGAGAGGGTAAGTGGTTGACTGCCGGCACGCGCCACTTGTATCAATAAATCACTATCAGAAAATGATTTGTGTGGCAATTATTTGGGTATTTACGGTTTTATTCACATGTTTTCAAATCTAGGTGACAAATCATGCATTCCGATTCTTGCACAGATCGTAATGGGCACATTTTATGTGTGTAAAATACTTTTTTGAAGGTTGTACTGATTATGATGAGCTAAGCTAATTCCAGCTGTGTAGCCATGTTTGTTGACATTCAATGCATTCTGGGTTCACATAATCGTCTGTTTGACCAAAGATGTTATAACAAAATGAGGTGAGTAAGAGTTCACTCATTTTTTGAGGACTTCCGGAAATGAATGGTGGGATGTGAACGACGGTAGATGACACACCCCTTCAGCATGCATACTATAAACAGACCAAACTCATCTCGTCTTCTCTTATTGTCTTCGATTTCTGTGAGGAAAAAATGCATGGGTGCGCGCTGAAACTAATCGTCGGATTACTTTCGATTTCTAAAAAGTGCTTTCCCTAATTATTTCGATCAATGGTGAGCTCACCCGTGATGTGATTAATTATACATAGTAATTGCTATTAGCTAATTCATATTGTAGTTTGTCAGCCGAGAGTTAGAAAATATGACTGCGTGTGTTGGGTCAATCTTTCCTCAGTTAGCGCTAGGACAAATGTAGCCTACATTTTTCCGGTTAGGATGATTGTGTTATGCTAACCAAGGGGGCCACGTGCACGGTGTTTCCTCCGACACATTGGTGCAGCTGGCTTCCGGGTTGGAGGCGCGCTGTGTTAAAGAAGCAGTGCGGCTTGGTTGGGTTGTGCCTCGGAGGACGCATGGCTTTCGACCTTCGTCTCTCCCGAGCCCGTACGGGAGTTGTAGCGATGAGACAAGATAGTAATTACTAGCGATTGGATACCACGAAAATTGGGGAGAAAAGGGGATAAATAAAAAAAATAAAAAAAATGTGGCCAACTCAAACGCTGATTGTTGCGTCATTCGAAACTGGCCGTTCTAAACGAGCGTTCTAAATGAGTGTTCTAATCACACGGGTGTGATCGTACGCTTCAGGGACCACTGTAGAACGATCACACCCGTGTGATGGTACGTGTGAAAGGGTTAACGGGATCTCAGCCATAAGAAGTTTTAATATGGAGTTGGTCCCCCCTTTGCTGCATAACACTCTTCTGGGAAGGCTTTCCACTAGATGTTGGAACATTGCTGCAGGGACTTCCTCCCATTCAGCCACAAGAGCTGAATGGAAGCAAGGTCGGGCACGGATGTTGGGTGATTAGGTCTGGCTCACAGTTGGCGTTCCAATTCATCCCAAAGGTGATCGATGGGGTTGAGGTCAGGGCTCTGTGCAGACTAGTCAAGTTCTTCCACACTAATCTCGAAAAAACCTTTTTGTATGGACCTCGCTTTGTACAAAGGGGGGCATTGTCATGCTGAAACAGGAAAGCGCCTTCCCCAAACTGTTGCCACAAAGTTGGAAGCATAGAATCGTCTAGAATGTCATTGTATGCTGAAGAGTTAAGATTTCCCTTTACTGGAACTAAGGGGCTTAGCACTTTACCTGCGCTAATGCATAGTGCCAACTGTAGTGTTCCCCAGATTCATCCTTTGGACGGACAGATAGAGAAGCCTAATTCATCACTCCAGAGAATGGGTTCCTACTGCTCCAGAGACCAATGACGGTGAGCTTTACACCACTCCAGCCGACGCTTGGCATTGCGCATGGTGATCTTAGGCTTGTGTGATGCTGCTCGTCCATGGAGATTACAAGAAACATCTGACCTCTGTGATTGCCAACAAGGGTTTTGCCACCAAGTACTAAGTCATGTTTTGCAGAGGGGTCAAATACTTATTTCCCTCATTAAAATGCAAATCAATTTATAAAATTTTTGACATGCGTTTTTCTGGATTTCTTAGTTGTTATTCTGTCTCTCACTGTTCAAATAAACCTACCATTAAAATTATAAACTGATCATTTCTTTGTCAGTGGGCAAACATACAAAATCAGCAGGGGATGAACAACTTTTTTCCCTCACTGTATTTCATGAAGCTCCCAACAAGCAGTTATTGTGCTGACGTTGCTTTAAGAGGCAGTTTGGAACTCGGTAGTGAGTGTTGTAACCAATGACAGACGATTTTTAGCACTCGGCGATGCCGTTCTGTGAGCTTGTGTGGCCTACCACTTCGCGGATGAGCCGTTGTTGCTCTTTGACGTTTCCACTTCACAATAACAGCAGTTACAGTTGACCTGTGCAGCTCTAGCAGGACAAACATTTTACAAACTGACTTGTTGGAAAGGTGGCATCGTATGACGGTTCCACGTTGAAAGTAACTGAGCTCTTCAGTAAGGCCATTCTACTGCCAATATTTGTCTGTCAGCAACGGGTGTGACTGAAATAACCAAATGCGCTAATTTGAAGAGTTGTCCACATACTTTTGTGTATAGATGTAAATATATATTTTTTAAATAATTAAAATAGGAAATCTCAAAGCTATTTCACATGTAAAGTCAATAATCCAACTGAAAATCTAAAGGTACAATGGAAGATGAAGACTGAACGATTACATGTATATTTTCCAATAAAGCAGTATTGAATAATGGAGAAAAGAGTCCTGAAATCCCTCTTTGTAGCAAACAATGCCCGGCTCTCGAAACAATTGGACTACGGCCTAATTCAAGATGGCATCTGTGGTGTGGGTTAGACACGCCTCCAACCACACCCATACCTATAGCCTTAAAGGCCTACTGCAATATAGTCAATTATCAGCAATTTACAGTTAAAAACTTCTCTGCGCTACGGATCCCTTTTACGGGATCACTTTCCTAAACCACCGCTAGAATTGCAGGGCGCCAAATGCAAAAATATTACAAAAGATATTTATAATCATGCAATTACAAGTGAAATATACCAAAACACAGCTTAACTTGTTGTTAATCCACCTATCGTGTCAGATTTTGAAAATATATTTTACAGCGAAAGAAATCCAAGCTTTTGTGAGTGTAGCTTTCAATGCTACAACTGCTAGCCCCAAATTAGCATGGTCACGAAAGTCAGAAAAGCAATAAAATTTAATCGCTTACCTTTGATAATCTTCAGATGTTTCCTCTCACGAGACTCCCAGTTACACAACAAATGTTCTTTTTGTTCGATAAATATTACTTTTATCACAAAAAAAACGCTATTTGGGTTTCGCATTATGTTGAGAAAACCAAAGCCGTGTTCCGTTCGACAAATTCCAAAAAGAATCCGTAATGGTCGTAGAAACATGTCAAATGTTTTTTTATAATCAATCCTCAGGTTGTTTTTAACCTGTTTGGCGTGCAAGCCCGACGTCGGTACATTTATGACAACAGCCACTTCAAGTGCAGGGCGCGAAATTGAAAAGGTATTTTTTTTTTATATTTAACTTTCACACATTAACAAGTCCAATACAGCATATGAAAGGTACACATCTCGTGAATCCAGCCAACATGTCCGATTTTTTAAATGTTTTACAGGGAAGACAAAATATGTAAATCTATTAGCTAACCACGTTAGCAAAAGACTCCACTTGTATTACTCCATCAGTTTTTGACTCCATCAGTAGCTATCACAAATTCGGCCAAATAAAGATATAAATAGCCACTAACCAAGAAACAACCTCATCAGATGACAGTCTGATAACATATTTATTGTATAGCATATGTTTTTTTCAAAAAATTTGCATATTTCAGGTATAAATCATAGTTTACATTGCTGCTACATTCAGAAATTGCACCGAAAGCAGCCATAATATTTACAGACACCAACGTCAAATACCTAATTACTCATCATAAAACATTTCTGAAAAATACATAGTGTACAGCAAATGAAAGACAGGCATCTTGTGATGCCAGACAATATTTCCGATTTATTAAGTGTTTTACAGCGAAAACAAAATGTAGCGTTATATTAGCTTAGCACAATAGCCAGAAACACTTGGGCGACGGCGACTACGACAGATATATGAAACAACATCATAAAATGTTTCTTACTTTTGCTGATCTTTCATCCGAATGTTGAAAAAGGTGTCCTTTGTCCAGATGAGTCGTTGTTTGGATTCAGAATGGCAACTTTCTCTCTCCATTTAGCAAGCGTGCTAGCCGGGTTGCACGGATCTCTCCATGTAAACAAACGGAAGAAAACGGAACACAGAAAAACTCCAGAAAAAAATTCAATAATCTGATGAAACTATTTTGAAAAAACATACTTTACGATGATATGGTGACATGTATCAAATAAAATCAAAGCCGGAAATAATATTTGCCTATAACGTCAGCAAAACAAAAGGCAATCCCACTGTCAAGCTCGCGCTCTTCAGAGTACCGAAAATGGGGGACACGAGATTCCAAGATGATGTGTTCCAACTCAGATCGAGATAATCACCTCATTTCTTCTCTCACAGCCTTCTTGACACCCAGAGGAAGGTGTATGACGTGCATGTATACGAATAGCTCTTGTGCCCATTTATAGGCAGGAAGAGGAAGACAGCATCGATTTCAGACTTTGAACTTCCGGGCCAGGAAAAGTGCTGCAGAATGAGTTCTGTTTCACTCAGAGAAATAATTCAAACGGTTTTAGAAACTAGAGAGTGTTTTCTATCCAATATTAATAATAATATGCATATTGTACGAGCAAGAATTGAGTACGAGGCCGTTTGAAATGGACACATTTTATCAGGCTACTCCATACTGCCCCTTGCAGCCATAAGAAGTTAACAAACATAATCGATAATATTTCACTCGGACCATAACCTATTCATTAACCTGTCTAGCCCCTGCGTTCTGCTAGCGGAACTCCTCCCACATTCCACTGAAAAGGCAGAGCACAAAATTCAAAAAATATTTTTTAGAAATATTTAACTTTCACACATTAACAAGTCCAATACGGCAAATTTAAGATACACATCTTGTGAATCCAGTCAACATGTCCGATTTTTAACCTTTTGTCAATAGGTGGCGCAATTAGCATTTTTTATTTCTGGGTGTCGCCAAATTGCCTCGTGCTCAATTCTTGATCGTACAATATGCATATTATTAATTCTATTGGATAGAAAACACTCTCTAGTTTCTATAGCCGTTGGAATTTTGTCTGTGGGTGACCCAGAACTCTTTCTACATCGAAATCCATGACAGGTACTGCGATGGTCTGAGAGCGAAGCTCTGATTTCAGATCAGTTTTGAAAGTCTGTGTATATCCTATGGAACGACATGAACTGCACCCGCCTTCCCCTGGATGTCAGTAACCAATGAGAAGTGGAATGGGCTTTCTGCGTAGCTCTCAAGAGGTTTAAAAAAGGCCAAGGAGTGAGGGTAGCCCCCCTTTCGACTCTGGCCATTACGCAGAAGAGGACTTCGGGATGCCATTCTCAGAGGCTCGGTTATCAACGTGAAATGTATCCGTCTGTAATTTAATTCGATATAGGAGTTAGAAACATCATAACGTAGTTAATTTAAACCGTTTTATAGCAATTTATATCCGTTTAGTGCGATTTTGAGGAATTTCTATGTGATGCTCTTTGAAGCTTTGGGCACATTTCGGGGTCCCGGTCGAACGTTAGTGGGCATTTCGACGGACAGAGGACATCTTTCGACCAAAAGAAGATTAGACCCAAGAAAGGATGCATTGCCCAAGAATCTGATGGAAAATCACCTCATAGTAAGAAATATTTAATATGATAAATCGTTGTTCTGTCGAAATATTTTAAACGCATATATCCGCCATTTTGTTTGCTATAGCTTCGCTTGGCGAACCCTGTATTGCACAGTAAGGATAATTTTAGAAATGTAAATCAGCGATTGCATTAAGAACTAATTTGTCTTTCGATTCCTGTCATCCCTGTATTTTTTAGTCAAGTATATGATTAGCTTTCGATTAAACTAGATCACTATGAAAGATGGCGTCCGACATGTTGAGGCTTGATTTGCTACTATTTTCATTGTATAACCACGTTTTTTTATGGCTAAATATGCACATTTTCGAACAAACAATATATGTATGTTGTAATATGATGTTACAGGAGTGTCATCGGAAGAATTCTGAAAAGGTTAGTGAAAAAATGTATATCTTTTGGCGATGATAACGATATCGCTCCCTTTGGCTTGAATTCATGCTGGGGTGACGTTTGCACATGTGGTATGCTAACTTATCGATTTATTGTGTTTTCGCTGTAAAACGCTTAGAAAATCTGAAATATTGTCTGAAATCACAAGATCTGTGTCTTTCCATTGCTATGCTTTGTCTATTTTTATGAAATGTTTTATGATGAGTAAATTGGTCATACACGTTGCTCTCTGTAGTAATTCTAGTCGCTTTGGTGAGATTTGTGTTGGTGGCTGCAATGGCAAACTATGATTTATACCTGAAATATGCACATTTTTCTAACAAAACCTATCCTATACCATAAATATTTTATCAGACTGTCATCTGATGAGGTTTTTTCTTGGTTAGTGGCTATCAATATCTTAGTTTAGCCGAATTGGTGATAGCTACTGATGTTGAGAGAAAATGGTGGACAAGAAAAATTGTGATTTTTGCTAATGTGTTTAGCTAATAGATTTACATATTGTGTCTTCCCTGTAAAACATTTTAAAAATCTGAAATGGTGTCTGAATTCACAAGATCTGTGTTTTTCCATTGCTATGTGCTGTGTATTTTTAAGAAATGTTTTATGATGAGTAAATTGGTAATACACGTTGCTGTCTGTAGTAATTCTAGGAGCTTTGGTGAGATTTGTGATGCTGGCTGCAATGGCAAACTATGATTTATACCTGAAATATGCACATTTTTCTAACAAAACCTATCCTATACCATGAATATGTTATCAGACTGTCATCTGATGAGGTTTTTTCTTGGTTAGTGGCTATCAATATCTTAGTTTAGCCGAATTGGTGATAGCTACTGATGTTGAGAGAAAATGGTGGACAAGAAAAATTGTGATTTTTGCTAACGTGTTTAGCTAATAGATTTACATATTGTGTCTTCCCTGTAAAACATTTTAACAATCTGAAATGGTGGCTTTATTCACAGGATCTGTATCTTTCATTAGGTGTCTTGGACTTGTGATGTAATGATATTTAGATGCTACTATTTAATTGTGAAGCTATTCTAGCGATGCTAATCAGTGTGGGGGGGGGTGGGGGGTGATCCCGGATCCGGGTTTCTGAGGCAGTAAAAGTTAAAATGTTTTACAGCGAAAACAGCACGTATATTTATGTTAGCTCACCACCAAATACAAAGAAGGACAGACATTTTTCACAGCACAGGTAGCATGCACAAAGCCAACCTAACTAACCAAGAAACAACTTCATCAGATGACAGTCTTATAACATGTTACACTATAAATCTATGTTTTGTTCGAAAAATGTGCATATTTGAGCTATAAATCAGTTTTACATTGCAGCTACCATCAGAGCTACCGTCAAAAATAGCACCGAAGCAGCCAGAGCAATTATAGAGACCAACGTGTATTCTCTAATTACTCATCATAAAACATTTCTTAAAAATACACAGCGTACAGCAATTGAAAGACACAGATCTTGTGAATCCAGACAATATTTCAGATGTTCTAAGTGTTTTACAGCGAAAACACAATATAGCGTTATATTTGCTTAGCACAATAGCAAACATCACAATAGCTCACAATAGCATTGATTCAAGCCAAACATAGCCATTACGTATAAACCACCAAAATATATTAATTTTTTCACTAACCTTCTCAGAATTCTTCAGATGACAGTCCTATAACATCATATTTTTATTTATTTTACCAGGTAAGTTGACTGAGAACACGTTCTCATTTGCAGCAACGACCTGGGGAATAGTTACAGGGGAGAGGAGGGGGATGAATGCGCCAATTGTAAACTGGGGATTATTAGGTGACCATGATGGTTTGAGGGCCAGATTGGAAATTTAGCCAGGACACCGGGGTTAACACCCCTACTCTTACGATAAGTGCCATGGGATCTTTAATGACCTCAGAGAGTCAGGACACCCGTTTAACGTCCCATCCGAAAGACGGCACCCTACACAGGGCAGTGTCCCCAATCACTGCCCTGGGGCATTGGGATATTTTTTAGACCAGAGGAAAGAGTGCCTCCTACTGGCCCTCCAACACCACTTCCAGCAGCATCTGGTCTCCCATCCAGGGACTGACCAGGACCAACCCTGCTTAGCTTCAGAAGCAAGCCAGCAGTGGTATGCAGGGTGGTATGCTGCTGGCAATATTACACAATGCATATAGAGTTTGTTCGAAAATGTGCATATTTAGCGGCACAAATCGTGCTTATACAATGAAAATAGTGTCCATAACGTCAAGCAATCTGTCCGGCGCCATCTTGGAAAGACACCTATTCTTATCGAAAACTATTCCAAAACTTGACAAAAAAATACAGGTTGGACAGCAATTGAAAGACAAATTAGTTCTTAATGCAATCGCCAAATTACATTTTTAAAATTAACCTTACTGCGCAATACAGGCTACGATAACACAATGCTACACTGCAGGAAATGGCGTTTCATGCATTTGACATTTTTCAACAGAGCAATGAATTATCAGCATAAAGACTGCTTACTATTAGCTGAGCTTCCATCAGAATCTTGGGCAAGGTGTCATTTCTTCAAAACAATCGTCTTTGGGTTGAAAGATGTCCTCTTGTCCGGTCGAATTAGCCGCTAAATGTTAGCCGCCAACTGGAGTGGTGTCCAACTCGTGAAAGCGCATGGCAAAGAAATCCCAGAAAATCGCAATAAACTGCTATAAACTGCTATAAGTCGGTTTAAATTAAGAGACGAAAGTAAAATGGGGTGCCCCTCTCTCGCGCGCAGGAAATATTCAGAGGACACCTGACTACCTTTGAAAAAACTCACTCATTTTTCAAAATAAAAGCCTGAAAAAATGTTTAAAGCCTGGTCACAGCCTGAGGAAGCCATTGGAAAAGGAATCTGGTTGATACCCCTTTAAATGGAGGTTAGACGAGCCAGGGAACACAGATTTTCTTTTTTTAACTTCTTGCGACTATAGGGGGTGCTGTTTTCTCATTAGCATAATTTGCATTACAGATTAAACGGCTTCCTACTCAATTCTTGCTCGTACAATATGCATATTTTTACTATTATTGGATAGAAAACACTCTCTAGTTTCTATAGCCGTTGGAATTTTGTCTCTGAGTGAAACAGAACTCAATCTACAGCACTTTTCATGATAGGGAGTCAGATTTCAAACATTTTGGCCACTGACCTGGAGTCAGTTTAAAGCTCACTGTAAATGCTATGGAGAAACAGACACTGCTTACGTCTTCCCCTGGATGTCAGTGCTTGATGACGCTTTGAATGGTGCCGATTGCGCAATCAGTTTCTCTATAAGACACCAAATAGCGGAAGTAGCTTCCCTTTGCTGCCTGCGCCTTGCGCGCGAAGGACATCGGACTCGCCTCCTTCCAAGTGTTAGTTTAGCCAGTAATATTTCTCCGGTCATGTTTTTACCCGTTATAGGTGTTAACAGCATCATAAGGTAGTTAATTTGAACCGTTGTATAGCAATTTATATCCTTTTAGTGCGATTTTGAGGCATTGCTTTGTTGTGCACTTTGAAGCGCTGGGCACATTTCGGGGTCCCGGTCGTACGTTAGTGGGCATTTCGACGGACAAGTGGACATCTTTCGACCAAAAGAAGATTAGACCCAAGAAAGGATTCTTTGCCCAAGATTCTGATGGAAGAACAGCTCACAGTAAGAACAATTGATGATGATAAATCGTGTTTGTCGAAAAATGTTAAACGCTTACGCCGCCATTTTGTTTTGTATAGCTTCGCTTGGCGCAACCTGTATTGAAAAGTAAGGATCATTTAAAAAATGTAAATCAGCGATTGCATTAAGAACTAATTTTTCTTTCGATTCCTGTCAACCCTGTATTTTTTAGTCAAGTATATGATTAGCTATTGATTAAACTAGATCACTCAAAGATGGCGACCGACATTTCCAGGCTTGTTTTGCTACTATTTTCATTGTATAACCACGTTTTTTTATGGCTAAATATGCACATTTTCGAACAAACTCTATATGTATGTTGTAATATGATGTTACAGGAGTGTCATCTGAAGAATTCTGAGAAGGTTAGTGAAAAAATTAATATATTTTGGCGATTATACGATATCCCTCTCTTTGGCTAGAATCCGTGCTCGGGTAACGTTTGCATATGTGGTATGCTAATATAACGATTTATTGTGTTTTCGCCGTAAAACACTTAGAAAATCTGAAATGTTGTCTGAATTCACAAGATCTGTGTCTTTCCATTGCTATGTGCTGTGTATTTTTAAGAAATGTTTTATGACGAGTAAATTGGTAATACAAGTTGCTCTCTGTAGTAATTCTAGTCGCTTTGGTGAGATTTGTGATGGTGGCTGCAATGGCAAACTATGATTTATACCTGAAATATGCACATTTTTCTAACAAAACCTATCCTATACCATAAATATGTTATCAGACTGTCATCTGATGAGGTTTTTTCTTGGTTAGTGGCTATCAATATCTTAGTTTAGCCGAATTGGTGATAGCTACTGGTGTTGAGAAAAAATGGTGGACAATGAAAAATAGTGTCTTTTGCTAACGTGTTTAGCTAATAGATTTACATATTGTGTCTTCCCTGTAAAACATTTTAAAAATCTGAAATGGTGGCTTTATTCACAAGATCTGTATCTTTCATTAGGTGTCTTGGACTTGTGATTTAATGATATTTAGATGCTACTATTTAATTGTGGCGCTATGCTAGCGATGCTAATCAGTGTGGGGGGGGGGGGGGTGCTCCCGGATCCGGGGTTGAGGCTCGTTAGAGGTTAATATCACTTCCGGGTTACATTTTCTCATGTTTTCGCTTGCAGAATAAGTATTGTTATACTCACAGACAATATTTTGACAGTTTTGGAAAATTTGGAGTGTTTTCTATCCTAATCTGTAAATCATATGCATATTCTACATTTCCTTGGCCAGAGAAAATGTCCGTTTACGTTGGGCACGTTATTTGAAAACAAAATTACAAATCTGACCCCTAGCGCTAAGTTAACTCTTGGCTCCTTGCCGAGTAAAGAAAAATATTATTCAGAAAAGCCCGGTAAGATTTTTATTATTTTTTTATCCCATTTTTCATGGTATCCAATCGCTTGTAAATACTATCTTGTCTCATCGCTACAACTCCCGTACGGGCTCGGGAGAGACGAAGGTTGAAAGCCATGCGTCCTCCGAAGCACAACCCAACCAAGCCTCACTGCTTCTTAACACAGCGCGCCTCCAACCCGGAAGCCAGCCGCACCAATGTGGAAACACCGTGTACCTGGCCCCCTTGGTTAGCGCGCACTGCGCCCGGCCCGCCACAGGAGTCGCTGGAGCGCGATGAGACAAGGATATCCCTACCGGCCAAACCCTCCCTAACCCGGACGACGCTATGCCAATTGTGCGTCGCCCCACGGACCTCCCGGTCGCACCCGGCTGCGACAGAGCCCGGGCGCAAACCCAGAGACTCTGGTGGCGCAGCTAGCACTGCAATGCAGTGCCCTAGACCACTGCGCCACCCGGGAGGCCGAAAAGCCAGGTAAGATTAACGTGAACAACACGTGCCCTATTATTGTCTCCTCACAATAGTATTTTCTTCTAAAAAGCATCTTAAGGGCCATTTGCGTAATTGTCTTTCATTTTCTTAAGCTGATATCGCTACATTAATTTGAATGCTAACTTATCATTGCAGCTTTCAATCAAGCTACAAAATGCCCATAAGATATACTGTAGCACAAAATTTAATTTTACGACAATTATTCTAGTACATAGTATATAGTATATTGATCTCAATATAGTACAAGTGAAACCCTGTCCGTGCCTGGTAAGTGAAAATGGATAATTGAGATTTTAAAAGTTTGACAAAATATGCAGTTAGTCAAAAGTTAGGACACACCTACTCATTCAAGAGTTTTTCTTTATTTTTTACTATTTTCTACATTTTAGAATAATAGTGAAGAGGTCAAAACTATGAAATAACACATATGGAACACTTAAATGAGGGAGACTCATATATACTATTTGTTTTATTAATATGCCAGTGAAAATGTATGGTAATCAAATGGGTCATTCACACTAGCTTAGTGTATAAAATGAAGATTAATGTAATTTCAATTAGTGTTTACAGCAGGTGTGTTACCATTAGATTATCTTTTCTGAAGTCTGAATATATTGCATGATGTGATTAATCAGGGATGAATAAGCCTATGCATGTTGTTGGGGATCTTGCTACCATGGAAAGGAAAATACCTGTCTATTTGTGGGAAAATCACCCTGATTAACTCTTTAATCATATCACAGTTTACCTATTTGCTTATGGTTTTGCCTACACCTAGTGACCTGCTTTTTAAATTATATGAACAAAAAATATTCAATTTTATTTGGAACGGCAAGCCAGATAAAATTAAAAGGGCCTATTTATATAACGAATATGAATTCGGAGGGCAGAAATTATTAAATATTAAAGCATTAGACCTCTCACTAAAGGCATCAGTCATACAAAAGTTATACTTAAATCCAAACTGGTTCTCTAGTAGATTGGTACGAATGTCTCATCCTATGTTCAAGAAGGGCCTTTTTCCCTTTATTCAGATTACACCTGCTCACTTTCGGTTGCTTGAAAAGGAAATAATTTCCAAAATATCTTTATTTTTTAAACAAGCCTTAGAAAGTTGGTTGCAATTTCAGTTTAATCCACCCGAAAGGACGGAACAAATAGTACAACAAATCTTGTGGTTAAATTCAAATATAGTAATTGATAAAAAAAAACTGTATTTATCGAAGAAATGTTTAAAAAAGGTATAATTTTTGTGAATGATATCATAAATAGGACTGGTGGAGTAATGTCACACATGCAGCTAACACAGACATATGGAAATGTCTGCTCTACCCAAAATTACAACCAATTAATTGCGGCATTACCACAAAAATGGAAGAGGCAGGTGGAAGGGGATAAAAGTAAGGCACTTGTATGTCGGCCTTATATTAAGGAACATAAATGGTTAAAGAAAAGTGTGATAAATAAAAACATATACCAATTTCATTTAAGGACCAAAAAACTTACAGCTGTGCCATATAAATTGCAAAATAGTTGGGAAGAGATTTTCGATGTACCCATTCCATGGCACATGGTTTATGAATTGATACGCAAAACAACGCCGGATTCAAAACTTCGAATTTTTCAATTTAAATTATTGTACAAAATTCTTGCAACTAATAGAATGTTATTGTCAGAGCTACTAGGAGTACTGGGTGGATGGAGTCAAACGCAGAGAGCAAGGTTAAGGAACGTGGATTTATTTCCAATGCACAGGGAAAAGATCATGCCCTAAAACATACGGGCGCATGAGAAAAGAAGTCCAAAAACACCGGACTAAACTGTTCCGAGGAAATGCAAAATCCACTACACGATCCAACACCAACATAACAGAAAGTAAGCCCGCACAACAGCCAGCGGGCTACCTAACCTTATATAGCCTACCCACCAAACTAAACTCAAAACAGGTGCACCCAATCAGCCCAAACTAACAGAAACAAAAAGGAAAGAATCGATGGCAGCTAGTAGGCCGGTGACGACGACCGCCGAGCTCCGCCCGAACAGGAAGAGGCACCATCCTCGGCGGGATTCGTGACAGTTATATATATGGGGGATACAATCTTCCCAGCTCTGTAGATTCTGCTGTGAGGAGGCAGAGTCATTAGACCATTTATTTTGGTATTGTCCGCATGTAGCTCGTTTTTGGTCACAGGTCCAGGAATGGTTGAAGAATTGCAACATTTGCGTAGAACTAACGCTACAGATAGCAATACTGGGGGATTTGAAAAGCCATAGTCAATCAATCAATAATATAATAATTATTTTAGCAAAAATGTTTATTTTTAATTTACAATCCGTGGAAGCTATGAGAATAGGAAGATTCAAATCTTTTGTGAAACATCACAGCACAGTTGAAAAATATATGGCAAATAAAAATCCAAAATGGATGATGTTGGAAGATAGATGGGAAAGGTTGAGTGGAGCTGAAGGGTGGGACTAATAACAAGATAAACAATGTAGGGCATACGGGATCTGTGAAATGTGTATAGGTGCGGAGCTATTGTGAAATAGCACAGTTACAAGTGGAAATCAAACTGGATGGACAACAGAAATAGAGGAAGGACTAAGAACAAACAAGAGAGAACTATTATAAAGTAGACTGTGTCTGTAAAATGTGTATAAGATGTATAAATTGAAGGTAAAAACAGAAATGTTTATCAGTTTACTCCAATTGGGGGATCGGTGGTAGGGTTTGCGGGGAATAATAATAAAGGTATACTCTTTAAAAAAAGTATGTATGTCTATGTAGGTATGTGTATGTATATATGTGTATATGTATGCATACGTGAATGGATATATATATTTACCCCAAAAAATATGGGGGATTGGAAATGATGCAGACAATTACATTGGAAGCAACATTCTTTCCGCAATATTAAGCTGATCCACCCCCCCCCAAAAAAAAAAAAAAAAAAAAATGTTGTTGGGGATGAATCCGAATTAGTTGGGTAACATAGATAAGATATTTTATTTTCATAATATGCTTGTGAGATACTTGTCATTAGAATGTTTCCCTTTGGACTATAGGGTTGGCAGTTGTAGTTATCCCTTCTCAGCTAGGGCTCAGACACTTGGGGCCCAGAGAGGGGAAAGGTCAGGCTTGTCTTCATATGTGAATGTATCTGTTAAACCATGTGATGCTATGCAGAATATCAGAAGGGGAGGAGGACAGAATGGAACATTGTCTTCTTATGTGAATGTGTCTGTAACTATTCATAAACCATGTGAAGGGATGGCGTGATTAATGGGGAACCAGTTAGTTATTTTCACAATGTCTGTACGCCAGTCACTCCCTCCTTTTCCCATTGGGGGGAGGAGTATGGCAGTGTCTGGAAACATTGTATGTCCCCTTTGATGTTGCCCTTCTCTTGACCAAGTATATGACCTAGAGGCTCACTCCTCTCCGTGAGCTTGTCCAGGAGGGCGGGTATTTGAGATGGAAAAATCTAGAATTGACAATTGATATATGCCATTGGATGAGGTAATGTTTTGGTACAAAGAACGAGATTAGAGCCTCGTTTTAGAGACCAACCTGAACGATAATTTATAGCGAATGCTGTCTGGCTATGGGATACTCCTCTCTCAAGTAACAGTCTTTCTTTGTGAACAGTTCCTATTATATGTGGTTTGTCATGTCGACTACGGGGTGGATCTTTGCTATAAAAGATCTCAGTTGCCATTATGTTGACCACTCTCAAGTTTTCATTAGAGATAACTTTGAGACTTGATTAAAGATCGTAGAAGTAAATGCAGTTTCACAGGTCTCCATCACTAACTCAACTCATTCATCTTGATACATAAAGGTTGCGATAAGACCATTTATTAATGAGTGCAAAATGAATTATGTCGCCTAATTTCTGTGAGACTGGCAGTCGCTGTACTCGGCTGCCAGCACAGAGGTTTACTTGATGACCTGGTTACAACTCTGACATATTCAGTGTACTGTAACCAACAATTATTGGAACCAGGGAAAGAAAGTGTAACCAAACACTCTTCAGCCCAGCTAAAACTAACATTAAATCACTCGACTGAGGGACTTGAAAGACCCTGGGACACGTCAAAGGGTGACTAACCATTAAAATAAAGACAAGGAGTACTCTGTTTCTGCCTAGATTTGATCATTTATTGACGGGACATACAAACAGGCTTACGATTGGCACCAGGCTCTGCATTCCAATACATCCTTTGGTCTGACTAACATTACTACAATATGCAAGCTCACCTTAGATTGATATTATGTATTTGGCAGTTTTTTTATTGTATTATCTCTCTGCATCTTCTTCATGAGACAACCCCAGTAACTAGTCTCTTTTTCAACAAGGCATACAATTTTTCAACAACTCTTCTGCTCATGATCCCGGACACCAGGCCATGATGGGTTTAATTGCAGACGCACTCCAAAATAAGTTAACGAAAGGTAATCACAGGTTCATGCACCTGCAGTGAATACTAACATATGCATCTGAGATATTCAGTACAAAAAAACTGTTTTCAAATGCATTACGTATAAACAATAAGGCAAGACAGGGTGTGGTATATGGCCAATACACAATACCTTCTGAAAGTATTTAGACCCCTTGACTTTTTCCACATTTTGTTATGTTACAGCCTTATTCTAAAATTGATAAATCAAACATTTCTCAGCAATCTGCACACAATACCCCATAATGACAAAGTGAAAACCAGTTTTTAGACATTTATGCAAATGTATTAAAAATATTTAAAACTGAAATACCTTATTTACATAAGCATTCAGATCCTTTGCTATGAGACATGATATTAAGCTCAGGTGCATCCTGTTTCCATTGATCATCCTTGAGATGTTTCTACAACTTGATTGGAGTCCAACTCTGATAAATTCAATTGATTGGACATTATTTGGAAAGACACACACTTGTCTACATAAGGTTACAAAGTTGACAGTCACAAAGTTGCCACAAAGTTGTCACAAAGTTGCCAGCTGGAGTTTGCCAAAAGGCAACTAAAGACTCTCAGACCACTCTCAGACCATGAGAAACAAGATTCTCTGGTCTGATGAAACCAAGATTGAAATCTTTGACCTGAATGCCAAGCATCACGTCTGGAGGAGACCTGGCACCATCCCTATGGTGAAGCATGGTGGCTTCATGCTGTGGGGATGTTTTTCTGCGGCAGGGACTGAAAGACTAGTGAGGATCGAGGGAAAGATGAACGGAGCAAAGTACAGAGAGATCCTTGATGAAAACCTGCTCCAGAGCGCTCATTTTAGAATAAGGCTGTCACGTAACAAAATGTGAAAAAAGGCAAGGGGTCTGAATGCACTGTACCACGGCTAAAGACTGTTCTTAGGCAGAACGCATCACGGAGTGCCTGAATACAGCCCTTAGCCATGGTATATTAGCCATATACCACAAACCCATGAGGTGCCTTAGTGCTATTATAAACTGCTTAAAAACGTAATTAGAACATACCCGTGGTATACGATCTCATATACCATGGCTTTCAGCCAGTCAGCATTCAGGGCTCAACCCACCCAGTTTATAATTAGAGATAAGATAACAAGTAATTGAAAATAAATTAAATTATGAAATGATCATAATGAAACATTGATTTGTTGTTTATATTTAAATCATTTGTCAGCTGACTTAATGGGGCCTCAGTGGAAGTTAATGGCCTTGTAAGAATGTTCTAACATGGCTGATGCAATACCGTTTTTCTCTCAGCAAGAGTGGGCTGCATATCCTGTTGTATCTTCTCTCTTAAATTTTTTTTATTGGCAGTAAAATCCTGTAAGGTCTTGAACTGCATCACGTTCCAGGAGATTATGGAGTATAATTTCCCCAGGTTATTATTTCATTCAGTGACGCATACCCATCCATCTGCTCTGTACAGCGGTAACTTAAAAGCTATAGTTTCAGCGATATTATTAATGATAATCAATTTATAAATATACATGTTGACTAATCCAACTTGCCATATGTTTTGCAATATCATATACAGTACAGTTCATCCCTTTAGATAAACAATCAGCATCATTCAGATAACATTAGCACAGATATTAACCGACGTCAGTCTCTCTCCTGTCTCTTTAGATAATTAATATAATGCTACTTCCTCCTTCGAAACGAGACGTTGTTTCCACTGACCCTTTCTCCTGTGTGACCCCAGAGGGACAGGTGTATGAAATATGTCTTACTGACTGACAGAGTTATCAAAGAAACAGAAAAGAGCAAAGCAGCCGCTGGGTGAAATGGTGTGATGGCTTATTGAAAGCTTTGGCGAGTCTTGATGTCCCTGACAGGTCTGAAATAGCGCCAGGCCAATGTCCAAGTTTTTGATTCGAGACACAGAGCTGAGGAACAGGTGACATTTTCAAGCAATTTCCTGTTCTCCTGCAAAGTTCAACTGACAATGTAAAAAACTGAAAGGCGGCCTTCAGATAATGGCCTCCCCTCCTAGCTATGGAAATGATATCTCCTACCAAAATTTGAGAGCAAAGTAGCTCAGTCCTCTGCTGAAACATCCCCCCCTTCTACTGTAGGAAGTGGGTTGCTGTCCCACTGAGCACAGGTGTCAATTCAACATCTATTCCACATTGATTCAACTTAATTTAATTGAAATGACGTGGAAACAATGTTGATTCAACCAGTGTGTGCCCAGTGGGGCATTATAATAAATACAATTGTTTCCTACTTCCCGGTGGGCGAGTTGTTTATTGATTTGCATATTTTATTGAAATGGAGGGAAGACAAAGTTTGGGAAAAATAACAGGTGTATATTTAACCTCATTGGAGTTGGTTGGGGAGTGAAGTCCGCCAGACAGTGCTGCTGGTCTGAACTGGTGAACAGGTTACCATGACTGGCAGCTCGGTGAAGCAGAGCAAGCATGTGGGAGGTGGCATGCTGCACAGTCAATTAGACAGCACTTTCAAAGAAACAGAAAGCTCACACTTTTGCACACTGGGATAGCAGAACTAATGGCTCCTGAAATAAAGAATGTATGCTGCACATATGAAGGGAGCATTTGGTACAAGGGACTACCTTTGGTCTGTCTTCTTATTTGAATTCAGAAGAAGCAGAAAGCAGTGCAACTGTGGTATATGAAAAAGCAAAGTATATTGATTTGAGTGATTTGTATTTCGCCAAATGTGTGTGTCCTTGTGAGTTTATGTGCAGATATGTATCAGCTATCAGAAGAAGCACATGTTTAGCTCACTAATAGACAGTTAGCTCCCAGAATATATAGAGCGGGCTATAAATAGCTGTTAATGTCTCCCAGTGAATCACAGTCATTAGCTCCTGATTAAGGTGTGCACTTGCATGCGCTCATTGACACCATTGGATACTAACGATTATCTTTTATTTAGAGCAGACAATTAACACCCAGAATCACACAGTCTGGTGGTTACAGAGGTGGGGATCAGCCAGTGCGATGGATGACAGACAGGATTGCATTGCAAACTAAAGACTATCGTTAACATAATTTACTCGACATCAAAAAAGAGGGATAATGTGACGATTGTGCATTAAAACACGTCTGAATTAGCCATCTATTTTACCTGGGCTTGCCCTGCTGCAATTCCAATAATATTGTAAATGTAGCCTCTCTACCCTTTAACACATTACACAGCTTTGAATGTCAGATCAAATGTATACTGGATGTAATTTGTGAAAATGTGCAATATTTTCTTAACCACATCTTGTTATTTTCTTCAATTTTTTTATTCTTATGGACCTCACTTTGGGCAATTGGCTAGTGTTTTTGAGTAATTGCGATGCATTTATTTTAGCATGCACTCTTACCAATTTCTTCTGCGTGGACTACTGTCTGAATAGAATTGGCTAACACAGGGCTTGCCGGGCACTTCCTTGTCTTGAGGCTGAGGCTGGCTCTGTGTCCCATGGTGAGGGGTCACAGTGGGATACATATTGATCACATTGGGCCCTTACACAGTTTAATAGCAACAATTAAGAGGGAAAAAATCATTACTTTTATCAACAATTGCAGTATTGTTTTACGAGAAATGGCTACCTTTTTGTTGATCCACAGATGTGTTTTCTCCTGAGCATGTCGGACTAAAGGGAGCTGGTCAGTACATTAGTTTAAATGAGAATTAAAGGGGTCACTGTGTCATCATTCAGGTCTACACTCACCTGCTGTGTGGTATATGACCTATCTAGTCAGTGAGGCAATATCGCAAAGTAAATTTGACCTGTGTTGTTTGGTTTCACTTCATTCTAGCATGTACTGAAGAGTGAGATCATCCCAAGGCGTTAAGATGAAATTGAAATTTCATAATTTGCAAACATCTACGTTTTAGTCATTTAGCAGAGCAACATACAGGAGCTTTTACCCAGTGCAACTTACAGGCAGTCGTGGAAAAACTACCCAATTGTCATACTTGAGTAAAAGTAAAAATACCTTAATAGAAAATGACTCAAGTTAAAAACTTCTTATGGCTGCAATCCCGGTAACGGGACCGATATGACAACAGCCAGTCCAAGTGCAGGGCGCCAAATTCAAAAACCAGATATCTCATAATTAAAATTCCTCAGACATTCATGTGTCTTATATCATTTTAAAGGTAATCTTGTTGTTAATCCCACCAACGTTTCCGATTTCAAATAGGCTTTTCAGCGAAATGCACATTTGTGGCCTGCTGGAGGTCATTTTGCAGGGCTCTGGCAGTGCTCCTCCTTGCACAAAGGCGGAGGTAGCAGTTCCTGCTGCTGGTTTGTTGCCCTCCTACGGCCTCCTCCACGTCTCCTGATGTACTGGCCTGTCTCCTGGTAGCGCCTCCATGCTCTGGACACTACAGTGACAGACACAGCAAACCTTCTTGCCACAGCTCGCATTGATGTGCCATCCTGGATGAGCTGCACTACCTGAGCCACTTGTGTGGGTTGTAGACTCCGCCTCATGCTACCACTAGAGTGAAAGCACCGCCAGCATTCAAAAGTGACCAAAACATCAGCCAGGAAGCATAGGAACTGAGAAGTGGTCTGTGGTCACCACCTGCAGAACCACTCCGTTATTGGGGGTGTCTTGCTAATTGCCTATAATTTCCAACTTTTGTCTATTCCATTTGCACAACAGCATGTGAAATTTATTGTCAATCAGTGTTGCTTCCTAAGTGGACAGTTTGATTTCACAGAAGTGTGATTGACTTGCAGTTACATTGTGTTGTTTAAGTGTTCCCTTTATTTTTTTGAGCAGTGTACATGATAAATGTTTCCTTACCTTTGAGGAATTCATCAGAATGTAGTCCTATGAATCCCAGGTCCACAATAAATGCTTGATTTGTTCGTTCATGTCCGTTATTTATGTCAAATGAGCTACTTTCGAATTGTTTACCAAAACCCTCTCAAAGCGCGACCACTATAACGTGACGAAATGTCCAGACATTCCGTTACAGTCAGTAGAAACATGGCAAACGATGTACTGAATCAATCTTAAGAATGTAGTTAACATACATCTTGAATAACGTTCCAACCGGAGAACTATAACGACTTCAATTGAGAGATGGAACACAGCTGCCTCTCACGTGAACGCGCGTGGTGAATGCATGGTCACCTCATGGCACCTCATACTAAATTCTGTCTAATTCGACCCCCTTTCACATTAGAGTCATCAGACTTAGTTCTATTGATTGCTGACATCTAGTGGAACCCCAAGGCAGTGCAACATCATTAATGGCTCAAGTGGATTTCTTTAGGGACTCTGGTGAATGCACACAGTCTCAGATTTCTGACTTCCTGTTTTGATTTTAATTCAGGATTTTGCCTGACAATATGAGTTCTGTTAATCTCACAGACATAATTCAAACAGTTTTAGAAACTTTAGAGTGTTTTCTATCCAATACTAATAATAATATGCAAATATTAGGAACTATGACTGAGGAGCAGGCCGTTTGATATGGGCACCTTTCATCCAAGCTACTCAATACTGCCCCTTCAGCCATAAGAAGTTAAAGTGAATGTCAACCAGTAAAATACTACTTGAGTAAAAGTATGTGGTTTTAAATGTACTTAAGTATCAAAAGTAAAGAAAGTAAGAAGACATTTTAAATGCTTTACATTAAGCAAGCCAGACTGCACAATTGTCTTGTTTTTTTAATTTACGGATATCCAGGGGCAGACTCCAACACTCAGACATAATTAGCAAATTAAGCATTTGTGTTTAGTGAGTCCTACCAGTGTAAGGGATGCGTACTGGCGTCAGAGAAGTCAGGCACAGGAGAGCAAAAAACTGTGTTACAACGACGCAGTTTAATAATAAAAATCACAGAAAACAAAACAATCACTACAATGGGTACAAAACCTGTCGCACACCAGACAATAACGTGCACAAGCACTTACAATAAACAATTCCGGACAAGGACATGGGTGGAACAGAGGGTTAAATAAACAACATGTAATGATGGAATTTAAACCAGGTGTGTGGGAAGACAAGACAAAACAAATGGAAATGAAAAGTGGATCAATGATGGCTAGAAGACCAGCGATGCCGAACGCCGCCCGAACAAGGAGAGGAACCAACTTCGGCGGAAGTCGTGACAACCAGATCAGAGGCAGTAGGGATGACGGGGATTGTTCTCTTGATAAGTGTGTGAATTGGACCATTTTCTGTCCTGCTAATGTTTACTTAAGTACTTTACACCACTGACCGCCACCATAGGGCACTCTGTTCACAACATTGACATCAGCAAACTGCTAGCCCACACAACACCATACACGTTGTCTGCCATCTTCCCAGGTACAGTTGAAAACAGGATTAATCTGTTAAACGCACACTTCTCCAGAGCGCACTTCTCCATCGAAGGTGAGCATTTGCCCACTAAAGTCGATCAAGACCCTGGTCAGGACGATGAGCTCACAGATGAGCTTCCCTAATACAGTTCCTGACAGTTTGTGCAGAAATTCTTTGAATGTGCAAACCCACAGTTTCATCAGCTGTCCGGGTGGCTGGTCTCAGACGATCCCGGAGGTGAAGAAGCCAGATGTAGAGGTCCTGGACTGGTGTGGTTACACGTGGTCTGCAATTGTGAGGCCTGTTGGAAGTACTGCCAAATTCTCTAAAACGACGTTGGAGGCGGCTTATGGTACAGAAATGAACATTCAATTCTCTAGGATCAGCTTTGGTGGACATTCCTGCAGTCAGTATGCCAATTGCACGCTCCCTCAAAACGTGAGTAATCTGTGGCATTGTTTGTGACAAACCTGCACATTTTAGAGTGGCATTTTATTGTCCCCAGCACAAGGCGCACCTGTGTAATGATCATGCTGTTTAATCTGCTTCTTGATATGCCACACCTCAGGTGGATAGATTATCTTTGCAAAAGAGAAATGCTCACTAACAGTGATGTAAGTATATTTCTGCACAAAATTTGCAAGAAATACGTTTTTTTGTGTATATGGAACATTTCTGGGATTTTTTATTTCAGCTCATGAAACAATATTTTATATGTTGTGGTTATATTTTTGTTCAGTGTAACTATTGCTATGTATCAGTAAAATGATTCAGTACATCATAAAGTGCAAGTAAATTTTATTTATACCATCTCCCTTTGCAACCAAAGCCCACTTTTGAAATTGTTGATTTAGCAATATAGGGACCACTTACTGTAAAGAGGTTTGTTTGTTGATTTCAATTAGTTTTTTTGTCCACAAATGAAACTAAATGCAACAAAACTCTATTATCTAGAAGTACCATTGACCTTAACCGCAACTAGACTCAAAATGTTTTGGTCTGTCAGCGAAATGAAAAGTTAACTTCCTGAAATTGTCGCTGTCAGTCCAAATGCACCAGCTGTGGCACTCACTGAGTGTTTTTTTGCATTTTTTCCTTTTATTGTGTGTATTTTTATCTTCATGGCTAATTGTGCTGAACAGCCCCAGTGACCTGTGAAACATGTTAGTGTTTGTGATGGCAGGTTGTCTCTCGTAAACAGTGCACTCAAACAAATCCTCCCACTCACACATCATTACTGAGATGATATAGCTAGTCTGAGGTCTGAGGGCTGATGCATCTGCAGTGATGTAGGGTAATGCTCGGTGGTATCACAGGCTCTCACATGTACAGTCATACGGTAGGCTTTGTCTTGCTCTCATTCTGAGAGGGTCTACCCAGGCCTAACAGAAGAGGGAGCTGCTAACAAGTGGTTTATAAAGGTCAATTTATGTCAACAGTCAGCTTTCAACTTCTCGTAAAGTTCTTCTACAATCTCTGATGGCAAGGTTTTGACTAATCAAAGATAAGTCTTCAAATATTGGGATACCTTTAAGCTCAGCTGTCTGTACCAAGCCCTATATGATCTGCATTGGAAATAGCATACTTATGCCCTGCCTGTTCATAAATACATAATGTATTCTCTCATGAACTGTAATTACAAGGTTAGAGGAACATTAGGTCATGCTCTGTAAAGGGGTTACTGTGAATTTGACAGTAGCTTACAGGCAGCTCGGTGGCAAGTAAATTTGTGTATTTCATATTTCAGCACACCTATTGTAATATAAATACGGTATCAAATCAAGTACTGGGTAATGACACACAGTACAATACTGTACAATTTTACTGTAATTGCAAAGGAGTGGTGCAAGCAGGTTGGCTGCTAGGTAAAGTGTTTACACATTACAGAACATTAAGGACTATTTGGTCCTTTTATCACTTGCACTTCTAGAGGCCTTAACAAAGGCTTCCAAACTGGCAGCGACTACAGGGCAAAACAGACCAAAAGGACATGGCAAAATGCTCAACTATTTAAGGTTTAAGACTTGCTGTTACTCCAATATGTGTCCTATACTAACTGATGGGGCACTATAACCACATATGAATTTAATTAGTTCAGCATTCTCACTCAAGCGTGCAACAAATATAGCCTCTTACAAAGCATGCCTCAACATATGTTAATGAACCAGAAACAACAATATCGTGCCCCCACTAGTGGTCAAATGGTTTTTGTTGCTCCAAAGATACGATACGGTACTGTATTCTGTGGGGTAGAATTACAGTGATATTTGAAATATAGCAATTATTTCCCCGGCCGCAACATTTTCCCACAATGCACCATCATTTACAGAATGCTGCAGTAAAACATTTCAGAGTATTTTTTTGTTGATAATACCCCAAATTACAGTATAATTTACAGTTGTCCGTTACAGCAATTACAAGGTTGGTTGTGTCTGCCTTCTTACCTCACTTGCTCATTAACCCTCAGTGGAACGATTTTAAGGTTTTAGGTCCCTAGAAGAACCCACCTTAGAGACTCCAATACCAATGAGCCCGTCTTGTTACAGATGATTGACTATTGACTAGATGATCCTATTATATGAGGAAGCATCAGCCACATAAGCCACACTAACAAAGCAGCTCCAGCTCTCCCTCTGTCGTCTCAGCCTCTGTCGTCATTCTTCATCCAGAGTTCACCGGAGCTTCACCAGGGCTGGGCTCCAGAGCTGGGGGGAATAAAAACCCAGGCTTGTCACAGCCACTTCCACCTGCTTTGTTTTTTGTTTCAGCCTGATGCAATAGTATCAGTCCGGTGAGTCTCATAAGTAGAACGATATGAAATGCTCCAGGCCCTCTCTGCAGATGAAAATTAAGCCTTCTATTCAGAAGCTCTTTAGGATGTGGAATATCCTCTGTTTTGACAAGTGGAGCCAACAGTAGACAGGCTGTTTGATCAACCAGGAAGGATAATTGGATTGTCTGTATCCATAAAGGAGCTATTAGGTTCTAGCACTGCTTTATTGGCCCTGGTGTGCTAGCCTCTCCAGTTGCTCTCATTGAGCCTGATCCGGAGGTCAGATATTGACCTTAATATGGCGCCATTATTCCAGTCATTAACCTCCAGAGGGCCCAGGGGGACCGCGGGGGACCGGGGGAATTGGATCCATGGCAGGGGAGACACCAGATACAAAGGGCCTGCTGTCACTGAGCGGACAGTGGCATACATGGGGCTGAGAAGTCAGACTGAGTGTGTTATTGATCTGGGTGGATTAGGACCCCTTGTCTGTGGGGGGATCTCCCTCAGTTGACAGATTATTACAGGCTTTTCTGGGATTTGGGCCTGGAAAAGACTCCCAGCACAATAACACTGTATGGCAGAGACATATCTAATATGATATACCCCATAAGCTTGGGGGAGAAAAAAAGCATTTCTGAGAAGCTTCCGGCAATGGAGGCAATCTTTTTTTTCTCTCCTTTCACTGTCGTTCTCCTTTCATTTAAAAATAGCACAACCGGGATTTACAAAACAGATTGACTCTCTTTATTAGTTCAGCTTGCCACAATTAATTTATGAGCTCTGAAGCGCTCTGCCCATTAAACATTTTGCGTTGGATGATTGTGATGTGGAGAGACTTATGAGTATTAAAATTAACATAAGAGAGGGAGAAAGAGCCTCAAATCTGGCCAGATGGTTCTCAGGAACCAAAAGGGCTAAATCCAGCCCTACTCTTCAAATCCCTGATCTGCACTCAAGGAGCAGGGTTCCAGCCAAGTGCACCAGCCCGAGGAGAGGATGAGAGCTCTGTGCCAGGCATGACTTATAACGCAATTAAGTTTAAACTCAGTGGTGGCCAATCAACTTCTCACAGTCAGAGCACACAGAGTCACAGCACAGTGAGTTACGAGGAGTAAACACAATTGAGGTACTTTTAACATAAGTCCACATTGAACACACCAAGAAAATGTAATGATACTGTAAATGGATATATTAGGCTGGGACATTAACAGAGAGTGGACTAGGTACAGTAAATGGATTCATCTCAGTCTAGTCAGATCATACAAGTTCCATAGTGATCAGGGGTTGAAGTGGTGGTGTGGGCTTCAGAGCTAGAGCCCTGGAACTAGATTGTCAAATCAAGACTGATGAAAATATTGACTCCATCAGGATCTGCCAACATTTCTGTGGGGTGTCTTTCTCTCTCTTGCTCTCATTCTATCTACCCCTCTCTCATTCCTCATCAGACATCAACCTCCGCTGATGATGCCCTGAAGGACCTGAAGGAGGGCATGTGTGGGATGCTTTCCAAGCAGAACTGCATTGTTTCAAATAGGCGGCCAACGGTGGAGGCGGGGGTTTCAAAAACAGAGCTGAATATGCATATATAAATGACCTGTTCAGAAATGCTGTATACAACTAGCTACATGAAGAGGATTCATCCTGCAGGGTGTGTTCAAAGCCAGAGAACATTCCTGTTTTCATGTATGTGTCTCGCATTTCTGCAGCACACACCACTTTACAAAAAGTTTTTAGAATGATTTGATTTTTGGAGATTTCTCTACTCAGTTTGTCTGGTGAAGTGCATATTTAGAGAACTGCGTAGGCTAGAGGCAACATCCTTCTTAAAGGGTTACTGCCTCTGACCGGATCTTAATATTCTGCATGCGTAAGGCGACTAAACAGTTCAACAGTTCTGCTCATGCCTTTGAAACGCCAAGTTTGATTAGTGGGCTTGCTGGTCAGCAAGATATAAAAGAAGGAGTGGAAGAATGGAGTGTGCTTTTTTTCTTAATACAGAGATGGTGGTTGAGTCCACACAGCAGATTTGATCCCAAGAGCAATTTAAATGTTACACTCCTTTTTCAGCCTTTGGAAGTGTTTCTGTCTTCATGGTTTGTTTAAGCCGGTGGATTGTCTGATTATGTTGACACTTTGAATATTTTTTTCCAGTTAACCATTTTCGATGTTGAAATTAATTATGGGAATGAATAACAACCTGACAACAATGACATGACAGTGTTATTCATGATTGATGAATCATAAGTATAAATTAGTGGACAGTATTATTCATTAAATTATTGGGACATATACAGTGTGTAAATATAGATCTATTGTCGTGACTTGACTTTCATTAATCTGATGACTGTTATTTATTTAATCCACTAACTACGTTTAATTGTTACCAGATTAAATTAATCATGTAACAATTAACTCATTAGGATTTATGGCACCACGGAAGAAGTTGTTTAACGAGTTACCATCTCCCAAATTAAACTCTATAAGACATAAGTTATATATCGATAACAGTCACTTAATTATCATTACCTCATATCAGTCTCATACTCTGAATGGTCACAACCTTCTTGGATCTGCAAGAACCCCAGCCTTGAGCCTTATTCAGTACTACACAAATTGGTTAAAAAATTTTTTTACTAACTAACTAAATAATAACACAGAATACACATACACACTTACATGAGACAAAGTTCCCTACTGGACTGACAAGATATGATGGCTTGTTACAAATATGGAGAGGGGGTGGGGAAAAGAGAGAGAAAAATTGACATTTATCGTGGATACACACTATAACTATTCTCACATTAATCATATATCTTGCAAATGAACCATCGCCTGTTTGGGGTAAAAAGATAATGCATGTATTTACGCGTTGAATGCCTTCCTTCGTCGTCTATCTCGGTCAGAACCAAGCCCTCTCGGGAAGGTTGTTTCGGAGGACTCTCCCGTGGGTGTAAGGCTCTGATTGTCCACCAAAGGTCACAATGTCCTTCTTCTTAGTTGTCTGTGGATTCAATGATTCACATTGGTGACGAGCGTAGTAGGATAGTCTCACTTAGATTCGCGTTTCTCGATGTCTGACATAAGACAGCTAATCAACTGTACCAGTGATGGTCTGAGGTGAACTTATCCTCTCTTCCGCCTCGTGTTGGCATTCAGGATTCGGACCACAATGGACATGAGCTGCAGGTTTTCGTCTCTCTGATCTAAAGGTTGATTATTCAGGGTTCAGCTCCCGACCACTTTACACGCCAGCAGCAACCGGCAATGTTCTGGTCTCGTAATTTAATTTTCTTCACCTCGTGTTGAGAGATTCAGAGTTTCTAACCATTTCAAAGTGTGGACCACATTATCACGTCTTTCTGCTCTGACATGTTAATTCTTAACTCATCCTTTATATACTGACAAAAAGGGGGTTCTATTATCCTGACACAATCTCTGAGCTCCCTCGTGGCATGGCTATTACTGTGCAAGTGATATGATTAGAAGTTCTCTTATGACTCCTAAAATCACATTCCTATCATAACAAAAAAATGTCATCCATTTTCATATCACTTAGACAACGTATTGGATAGAAACTTGACAGATAAAGGGGGTATCCTTCCTAAGTTACATTATTTGGTTCATACAGTTTTTAGTTACATCACAAAATGAAAAGCAATATGACATTCATTTTTTACATCTACCCACTGACAATTTCCCACATTCGGATGTTAGAAATGTTGTTTCAAAGTTCACTTTTTGGAAGTTACAGTTTTTGGCTGGCAAAAGTGTGTGAACAAAGACATTCCTTTGGTTCATACTAGAGAGCCAGAGAGTCCTTTGCTGCATAAAATGTTGTTACCGGTGTGTGGAAGTGTCAAAAAGCGGCCCAGCCCCACCCATCCCTCTTCTGTGGGTGAGATAGGGCCTGATTATTTGACAACCATTGCCAAGCTGATCTGAGCCACTGGATCCTCACGTGTAGTCATGATAGTATATATGGACTCTGCGGTCCAACTCATCCCAAACCATCTCATTTGGGTTGAGGTTGGGTGATTGTGGAGGCCAGGTCATCTGATGCAGCACTCCATCACTCTCCTTGGCCAAATAGCCCTTACACAGCCTGGAGGTGTGTTTTCGGTCATTGTCCTGTTGAAAACGAATGATAGCCCCACTAAGCGCAAACCAGATGTGATTGCAGAGTGCTGTGGTAGCTAAGGTGGTTAAGTGTGCCTTGAATTCTAAATCAATCACTGACAGTGTCACCAGCAACGCACCCCCACACTATCACACCTCCTCCTCAATGCTTCACAGTGGGAAACACACATGCGGAGATCATCCGTTCACCTACTCTGCTTCTCACAAAGACACAGCGGTTGGAACCAAAAATCTCCAATTTGGACTCCAGACCAAAGGACACATTTCCACCGGTCTAATATCCATTGCTAGTTTTTCTTGACCCAAGCAAGTCTTTTCGCATTAAGAAGGAAAGAAATTCCACAAATTAACTTTTAATAACAAGGCACACCTGTTAATTGAAATGCACTACTTCATGAAGCTGGTTGAGAGAATGCCAATAGTGTGGATAGCTGTCATCATGTCAAAGGGTGGCTACTTTGAAGAATCTAAAATAGAACCTATTTTTATTTGTTTAACAGTTTTTTGGTTACTACATGATTCCATATGCCTTATTTAATCATTTTTATGTCTTCACTTTTATTCTGCAATGTAGAAAAAGTACCAAAAAATGAAAAGCCCTGGAATGAGTAGGTGTGTCCAAACTTTTGACTGGTATATATGGTATACATTTGACTGATATATATTGTGAGTGTCATAAAAAATGCTTAGTGTGAAACATTAAAACCAACCAGAAATATGTCACAGAAATAACACATTTTTGTTAACTTCCTGCAGAAGATGCAGACACCAGCTATTTGTAGGCCCCAGTGGGGAGTTAACGCCGGCCTAATCTCCGGTCTGCGGTACATATAAACCCACTCCTTCCCTGGCCATGGAACCTTCTGCCTCTCAAGATGTCACACCACAACTCTCCAAATGTGATGCTTCCAAGAGGCTTTGTCAGAAGTCTTCGATGCCTCTCACTTTCGCCCACTCCCAATGAGGCCCCAATGCTCCTGCCAGTGTTGGCAGTCAGGCCCAGACCTCAACAGTCTCTTCCTCCCAGTTCTCTCTCCCCTAGCAGGCTGTGTCGCAGCTGATAGATTCTTTGCTGTGTTTTTCTTATTTCCCCCCCTCTTTTTCTGTTTTAAAACCAGGCATTCTGTTTACTGTAGGATTACTGCTTTTGTATGTTTAAAATGACAGCTGCTTCATTCAACTCCCCAGTGTGGAGGAACTGCGATAAGACAGATATGGGTTTCTAATCTTTTCCCAGCCTAAATCTTTTCCAAATCTTCTATTTTTCTCTCCCTCCCCATCATTCCTGCTTTAAGATTAGATCGTTTTCCGGCAGCACAACTCTAGACTTTTCACAGAGCCTTGCAACATTCCAGCAGGACTGCTAATGAAGGGTCTGCTCCTCTGACAGCTGTTGCTTCCACAGCTGGGTTTCTCAATAAAGGCCACAATCAAACCTCCTCCACTTGTCAACCCCGTCTGTCTTCCTCTGGCTAGACTTCATATTGAGTGTCTAGACACCACTGGCCTTTAAAAAAAATCTAGGTGTCATGTAAACACCAAACTAAAACAGGGTTATGTTGTGAAAAATACAGATGAAGTCGGAGGTTTACATACACCTTAGCCAAATACATTTAAAATCAGTTTTTCACAATTCCTGACATTTAATCCTAGTAAAAATTCCCTGTCTGGGTCAGTTAGGATCATCACTTTATTTTAAGAATGTGAAATATAAGAATAATAGTAGAGAGAATGATTTATTTCAGCTTGTATTTCCTTTATATCACATTCCGAGTGGATCAAAAGATTACATACACTCAATTAGTATTTGGTAGCATTGCCTTTAAATTGTTTAACTTGGGTCAAACGTTCGGGGTAGCCTTGCACAAGCTTCCCACAATAATACACATACACACTTACATGAGACAAAGTTCCCTAGTGGACTGAAAAGATGACGTTAGACATATGGAGAGGGGGTGGGGAAAAAATAGATAGAGAAAAAGGGACATTGATTGTGGATAAATGCTATAGCTATTCTCACATTAATCATATACCTTGCACATGAACCATCGCCTGTTTGGGGTAAAAAGATGATTGTATTTATGAGTTGAATGCCTTCGTTCGTCGTCTATCTCGGTCACAACCAAGCCCTCTCGGAAGGTTGTTTCGGAGGACTCTCCCGTGGGTGTAAGGCTCTGATTGTCCACCAAAGGTCACAATGTCTTTCTTCTTAGTTGTCTGTGGATTCAATGATTCACATTGTGACGCGCGTAGTAGGATAATCTCACTTAGATTCGCGTTTCTCGATGTCTGACATAAGACAGCTAATCAACTGTACCAGTGATGGTCTGAGGTGAACTTATCCTCTCTTCCGCCTCGTGTTGGAATTCAGGATTTGACCCTAATGGACATGAGCTGCAGGTTTTCGTCTCTCTGATCTAAAGGTTGATTATTCAGGGTTCAGCTCCCAACCACTTTACACGCCAGCAGCAACCGGCAATGGTCTGGTCTCGTAATTTCATTTTCATCACCTCGTGTTGAGAGTTTCAGAGTTTCTTAACCTGTCTAGGATCAGCGTGCCGCTAGCGGCACACCCCCCCCCCCCCCCCCCCACTGAAAAACCAGTGCCGCGAAATTCAAAAAAAATATATTTTTAAAATATTTAACTTTCACACATTAAAGTCCAATACAGCTAATGAAAGACACAGATCTTGTGAATCCAGTCAACATGTCCGATTTTTAAAATGTTTTACAGGGAAGACACAATATGTAAAGATGTACATCTATTACCTAAAAACACATTAGCATAATCCACCATCTTTTATTTGTCCACCAACACCAGTAGCCATCACCAATTCGGCTAAACTAAGATATTTATAGCCCCTAACCAACAAAAAAACTCATCAGATGACAGTCTGATAACATATTTATGGTATGGGATAGGTTTTGTTAGAAAAAAGTGCATATTTCAGGTAGATGGCATAGGTTACAATTGCACCCACCGTCACAAATGGAATAGAAAAACTACTTAGAGCAACGTGTTTACCTACTTACTAATCATCAAACATTTCGTAAAAATACACAGCATACACGAATCGAAAGACACAGATCCTGTGAATACAGACAATATTTCAGATTTTCTAAGTGTCTTACAGCGAAAACACAATAAATCGTTATATTAGCATAGCACATAGCAGCCCAGCATTGATTCTAGCCAAAGTGAGCGATAACGTCAACATCGCCAAAAATATATTAATTTTTTCACTAACCTTCTCAGAATTCTTCAGATGACACTCCTGTAACATCATATTACACAATCCATATAGAGTTTGATCGAAAACGTTTATATTTAGCCACCAAAATCATGGTTAGACAATGTGAAATGTAGCTCAGCTGGTCAGAAAATGTCCTTGCGCCACTTAGACAGTGATCTACTCTTATACATAAATACTCATAAACGTGACTAAAAAATATAGGGTGGACAGGGATTGATAGACAATTTAATTCTTAATACAATTGCGGAATTACATTTTTTAATTTATCCTTACTTTTCAATTCAGTTTGCGCCAAGCGAAGCTACGTCAAAAAACATGGCGTCCTAAGCCACTAAAATGTTTCGACAGAAACACGATTTATCATAATAAAAATGTCCTACTTTGAGCTGTTCTTCCATCAGTATCTTGGGCAAAGGATCCTTTCTTGGGAGTAATCGTCTTTTGGTGGAAAGCTGTCCTCTTGCCATGTGGAAATGCCAACTGCGTTCGGGATGAACTGAAAAGCGTGCCCAGCTATTCACATCGTTTCAAAAATAAATGTCCCAAAATCGCACTAAACGGATATAAATTGCTATAAAACGCTTTAAATTAACTACCTTATGATGTTTTTAACTCCTATAACGAGTGAAAAGATGACCGGAGAAATATAACAGGCTAAACTAACGCTTGGAACAGGAGCGGCTCGGTGTCCTCCACGCGCGTTACGCACCAAGAAAAGACTTGCTAGCTACAGGGTTTTTTCATTTGTAGTGCCTGTGAACGCGCAATCGACCCCATTGGAATCGTCATCACGTAAAGGCATCCAGGGGAAGACGTAAGAAGTGTCCGTATAGTCATAGCAATAACAGTGCCCTTTTAACTGACTTCAGAACAGTGGCCAACATTTCTGAAATCTGACTCCATGTCAGGGAAATTGCTGTAGAATGGGCTCTGTTCCACTTAGAGACAAAATTTAAACTCCTATAGAAACTATAGACTGTTTTCTATCCAATAATAATAATAATATGCATATTGTACGATCAAGGATTTTGTGGGAAGCCGTTTTAAAAATTACCCAATTAGCATAAATAGTCTCAACAGCGCCCCCATCCTCAACAGGTTAACATTTCAACATGTTGACCACGTTCCCAGTGGGTCAGAAGTTTGCTCACACTCAATCAGTATCTGGTAGCATAGTCATACGGTTCGGGAAGCCTTCCACAAGCTTCACACAATAGGTTGGATGAATTTTGGCCCATTTCTCCTGCCAGAGCTGGTGTAACTGAGTCAGGTTTGTAGGCCTCCTTGCTTGCACACACTTTTTCAGATCTGCCCACAAATTTTCTATAGGATTGAGGTCAGGGCTTTGTGATAGCCACTCCAATACCTTGACTTGTCCTTAAGTCATTTTTCCACAACTTTGGAAGTATGCTTGGGGTCATTGTCCATTTGGAAGACCCATTTTTGACTAAGCTTTAACTTCCTGAATGATGTCTTGAGATGTTGCTTCAATATATCCACATAATTTCCCTCCCTCATGATGCTATCTATTTTGTGAAGTGCACCAGTCCCTCCTGCAGCAAAGCACTCCCACAACATGATGCTGACACCCCCGTGCTTCACGGTTGGGATGGTGTTCTTTGGCTTGCATGCATCCCCCTTTTTCCTCCAAACATAACTATGGTCATTATGGCCAAACAGTTCTATTTTTGTTTCTTCAGACCAGAGGACATTTCTCCAAAAAGTACCATCTTTGTCCCCATGTGCAGTTGCAAACCGTAGTCTGTCTGTTTTTATGGCGGTTTTGCAGCAGTGGCTTCTTCCTTGCTGAGCAGCCTTTCAGGTTATGTCAATATAGGACTCGTTTTACTGTGGATATAGATACGTTTGTACCTGTTTCCTCCAGCATCTTCACCAGGTCCTTTGCTATTGTACTGAGATTCTTTGTCACTTTTTACACCAAAGTATGTTCATCTCTAGGAGACAGAACGCGTCTCCTTCTTGAGCAGTATGACGGCTGCGTGGTCCCATGGTGTTTATATCTGTGTACTATTCTTTGTACAGATGAACGTGGTACCTTCAGGCGTCTGGAAATTGCTCCCAAGGATGAACCAGACTTGGAGGTCTACAATTTTTCTTTCTGAGGTCTAGGCTGATTTCTTTTGATTTTCCCATGATGTAGGGCAAAGAGGCACTGGGTTTGAAGGTAGGACTTGAAATACATCCACAGGTACACCTCCAATTAACTCAAATGATGTCAATTAGCCTATCAATAGCTTCTAAAGCCATGACATCATTTTCTGGAATTTTCCAAGCAGTTTAAAGGCACAGTCAACTTAGTGTATGTAGACTTCTGACCCACTGGAATTGTGATACAGTGAATTATAAGTTAAATAATCTGTTAACAATTGTTGGAAAAATGTATTGTGTCAAGCACAAAGTGGATGTCCTAACCGACTTGCCAAATTATAGTTTGTTAACAAGAAATGTCTGGAGTGGTTGAAAAACGAGTTTTAATGACTCCAACCTAAGTGTATGTAAACTTCCAATTTCAACTGTACTTATTTTTTTACAGGATCTAGGTACTCTATGTGTACAGTTGAGATAGTCCTATGACATTACAATGTACTGACATAGGGCTCATATGAATCTAGATGGGGTTTTAACTCAAAGCCCCTCCTTAAAACCCAATCATTCACAGATTGCATGAGCAGATTAATTCAGCAGAATAGCAGGAGCATGTCTGCTGTATCTCCTCAGAGGCCTTTCAAAGCATTGCACTACGGCATCACGCACCACAATAGTATGACTGGAATGGTGATGGAGGCTTAGACTTTAGGGACTGATGGATAGATATCAGTGAAGAGGCAGCATTTAGCAAAATAATATCCATCATAACTTTTACATGAATTATGGGTACCATGGGTAATAGCCAATTTCCAGAAATGAGTGGCAGCAGTGCATTGCAATGAGGCTTGACCTACAACCAGGTCTCATCCCGAAATATCATTAACTAAAGAACCTGTATCTTTGTTCTACCTCCATTGGTTTAGTGTCTCTCTCCCATGGCTTCATGGGTTTGATCTGTCTTCTCACACACACACACACAGGTATGGTCTCTGTGTGATCTGTCAATACTCTGCATGACTGTGTCTGAACACTCCAACCCTTTGTGAGACAGCTTCCGAAAACAGAATGATTTCCCGTACAAAAGAAAATAGACTTTGTACAGCCTAAGTCTCTGACGAATGTCAGACATCCTCGCACAAGTGTCATTTGGGTGATATACAAGCATAATGCAAGGCTAACAATTCCTTTGATGTCGAATAAAGAAATCTATAGAAATCAGAAGAGAGCTGCTGCATTTTCTATCCGGAGACTCTGCAGAGCACGCTACTCTTATTGTGTGACTTGTGAAAGGGGTAGCCACGCTGCACATTTTAATGTAAAAATAATGTATGAATATCAATGGATCCCTTTTGTCAGGCAAACATATTTTCTATATAATGAGTTAGTTAGTTTGAATGATTGTGTTACTTATTGTTAGTGTAGGATTATATGCTGATGAGATCTTGAGGGTTTGAACAACAGACGCTGACACATACAGAAGATAATAAATGAAGCCATAGAGAATTCTATGATTATCATGTGGTGAAAATGAATTCAGCAAATAAAATGATCACTGTGGAGATTTTCTTTGCCATTTCTGATTGCCTAGTCATCGCAGTTTAAATTCATTCAGGGATAAAGAAGAGGCATGTTTTTTTATCTGTCACTTTTTAGATTAAGTGAAAGTAAAAGCTTATCCAAAGTCAGAGTTTCATCCTCAAAGTTTAGCACTGTGACACAGTCATGTGTACAAAAGAAAAAGGCAAGGAAATCCCTCTCAATACAGAGTGCTGTGGCCAATGCTCTTAGAATCCATTCCATTCACGGCACTGTACAGATTGCATTTTACATGACAAATGCAGTACAAAGTGGACCACTAAATCTTCTCAGTGTACCCAAGATCCTGGCTGAAGGATGACGGTGTGGAACTGATTAACACAATTGGATGACAGTCCATAAAATATTGAGCCTCTTAATCAGCAAAATGCAACAGCTTCCTGCTGTCAATTCAGGGCTTTTGGACACCAGAAGGATATGTACCACTGTAATATTCCTGGACCTGTCCATTTTACAGCCAACTCTTCCCATCATTTGTCTTGCAGGACCGTTCAGAAGTGGGATACTTAAGCAATAAGGCATGAGTGGGTGTGGTATATTGCCAATATACCATGGCTAAAGAATTAACGTTCTTATGCACGATGCAACACGTAGCCGTGGTATATTGGCCATATACCACAAACCCCCGAGGTGCCTTTGCTATTATACATTGGTTACCAACGTAATTAGATCTTTAATAATACATGTTTTGTCATACCTGTGATGTACACTCTTTTATAAACTGGGTGGTTCGAGCCCTCAATGCTGATTGGCTGACAGCCATGGTATATCAGACTGTATACCACAGGTATGACAAAACAATTATTTTTACTGCTCTAATTACGTTGCTTAACAGTTTATAATAGCAATAAGGCACCTCAGGGGTTTGTGATATATGGCCAATATACCACGGCTAAGGGCTGTGTCCAGGCCCTCCACATTGCGTCTGGCATAAGAACAGCCCTTAGCCGTGGTATATATTGGCCATATACCACACCCATCGGGCCTTATTGCTTAAATATACCACGGCTGTCAGCCAATCAGCATTCAGGGCTCGACCCACCAAGTTTATAATTGGGAAATGGATGACCATGTCTGGGTGCTGGGCTATATTTCTTATATTTTCCACTTTGATAGAGGGAGTATTTTGTCTGATCACCCTCTAACCTTGGGAATTAACGAGCCATCGGAAAACAGTTCCACTTGTCAGATATTTCTGAATGCACCCCCAGTTCATATCTCAACTATAGTGATGGCATGGCGTATGTCAATGAATCTTTGTTATGTTAAACCTAAAAATGATAGTGCTTGATCAAGATATAATTTCAGTCAATTAATATCTAACCGTGTGGCTTGTATTACTTTTTAATTAACTTAAACATACCTATTATGTGTTGTATGGCCTACATGAGGTGTTTCCTCATTTTGCATGGTCATCAGGGAAATAAGTCTTCTGCTACTGTATAGTAATAATCAAGATATCACCCTAAGGTTTCAGCCTACTATATTACTCACAGACACTTTCATGGGAGAACAAATCATATTAAAAGTTTCTTGCCAGCACTAAATTAAAATATCAACCATGTGGACTTTTCACACCCACTTTAACAGGTAGCACCATTCACCTCCCTCTGGCATCCCAATAATGATTGCCTATCCTTTCTCCTGCCCTTCATATATAACTGGACAGGTAAAAGGACATTTCCATGTAGGCTACATCCATACAGCTTTCACCTGTCCTGTCTTCTCAGATCAATTCAAATGAAGGAGAAGGCTATTGAAATTCTCTCCATCTCTCTCTCTGATGCCCACACTCCATCTCAGAACCACAATCTACACCTTCTCTCTCTCTCCTACATTTGGAGGAAGGAGGAGATGCCTCCCTGGGAGCCCACAAGTGGCCCATCCTAAGGGCTGGATGAGATTGATGCCTGTGATCCAGCTGTGCTGATTTACTCCCCGGGCCCATGGGGGAGTGGAAATTACATTGTGTCTGGGCTGGAGAGAGAGAGGGACAGGGGGAGAGAGAGACAGATACGGAGGGGGAGAGAGACGGGAGGAGAGAGAGACAGGAGGAGAGCGGAGAAAAGAGAGAGAGACGGGCGGAGAAAAGAGAGAGAGACGGGGGTGAAGAGAGAGACGGGGGGAAGAGAGAGACGGGGGGGAAGAGAGAGAGACGGGAAGAGAGAGAGACGGGGGGAGAGAGAGACGGGGGAGAGAGAGACAGGAGGAGAGAGAGACAGGCGGAGAAAAGAGAGAGAGACGGGCGGAGAAAAGAGAGAGAGACGGGGGTGAAGAGAGAGACGGGGGGGAAGAGAGAGACGGGGGGGAAGAGAGAGACGGGGGGGAAGAGAGAGAGACGGGAAGAGAGAGAGACGGGGGAGAGAGAGACAGGAGGAGAGAGAGACGGGCGGAGAAAAGAGAGAGAGACGGGCGGAGAAAAGAGAGAGAGACGGGGTGAAGAGAGAGACGGGGGGGAAGAGAGAGACGGGGGGGAAGAGAGAGAGACGGGAAGAGAGAGAGACGGGAAGAGAGAGAGACGGGGGGAGAGAGAGACGGGGGAGAGAGAGACGGGAGAGAGAGACGGGGGGAGAGAGAGAGAGACGGGGGGAGAGAGAGAGAGAGACGGGCGGAGAAGAGAGAGAGAGAGACGGGGGGAGAGAGAGAGAGAGACGGGGGGAGAGAGAGAGAGAGACGGGCGGAGAAGAGAGAGAGAGACGGGGGAAGAGAGAGAGAGAGACGGGGGAAGAGAGAGAGAGAGACAGGGGAAGAGAGAGAGAGAGACGGGGAAGAGAGAGACGGGAGGAGAGAGAGACAGGAGGAGAGAGAGACGGGCGGAGAAAAGAGAGAGAGACGGGCGGAGAAAAGAGAGAGAGACGGGCGGAGAAAAGAGAGAGAGACGGGGGTGAAGAGAGAGACGGGGGGAAGAGAGAGACGGGGGGGAAGAGAGAGAGACGGGACGAGAGAGAGACGGGGGGAGAGAGAGACGGGGGAGAGAGAGACGGGGGAGAGAGACGGGGGAGAGAGAGACGGGGGGAGAGAGAGACGGGGGGAGAGAGAGAGAGACGGGGGGAGAGAGAGAGAGAGACGGGCGGAGAAGAGAGAGAGAGAGACGGGCGGAGAAGAGAGAGAGAGAGACGGGGGAAGAGAGAGAGAGAGACGGGGGAAGAGAGAGAGAGAGACAGGGGAAGAGAGAGAGAGAGACGGGGAAGAGAGAGAGAGAGACGGGGAAGAGAGAGAGAGACGGGGGAGGAGAGAGAGAGAGAGACGGGGAGAGAGACAGGGACAGGGGGAGAGAGACAGAGAGAGACAGGGAGAGAGTGAGATGAGGGAGAGAGACGGAGAGAGAGAGACGGAGAGAGAGAGAGAGACGGAGAGAGAGAGAGAGAGACAGGGAGAGAGAGAGAGAGAGAGACGGGGAGAGAGAAAGAGAGACACGGAGAGAGAGAGATATACGGGGAGAGAGAGAGCGCGCACGGGGTAGAGAGAGAGCGACACGGGGTAGAGAGAGAGCGACACGGGGTAGAGAGAGAGCGACACGGGGTAGAGAGAGAGCGACACGGGGTAGAGAGAGAGCGACACGGGTTAGAGAGAGAGCGACACGGGGTAGAGAGAGAGCGACACGGGGTAGAGAGAGAGCGACACGGGGTAGAGAGAGAGCGATACGGCGTAGAGAGAAACGGGCGGAGAAAAGAGAGAGAGACGGGCGGAGAAAAGAGAGAGAGACGGGGAGGAAAGAGAGAGAGACGGGGGAGGAGAGAGAGAGACGAGGGAGAGAGAGACGGGGAGGAGAGAGAGAGACGGGGGAGGAGAGAGAGAGAGACGGAGAGACGGGGGGAGATAGACTGGGGAGAGAGAGACGGGGAGAGAGAGATGGGGAGAGAAAGAGAGACGGGGAGAGAAAGAGAGATGGGGAGAGAGACAGGGGAGAGAGCGAGAGAGACGGGGAGAGAGAGGGGGAGAGAGAGAGAGACGGGGAGAGAGAGGGAGAGAGAGAGAGACGGGGCGAGAGAGGGAGAGAGAGAGATGGGAGAGAGACGGGGTAGAGAGAGAGAGACGGGTGTAGAGAGACGGGGGTAGAGAGAGAGAGACGGGGGGAGAGAGAGAGAGAGACGGGCGGAGAAGAGAGAGAGAGAGACGGGGGGAGAGAGAGAGAGAGACGGGGGGAGAGAGAGAGAGAGACGGGCGGAGAAGAGAGAGAGAGACGGGGGAAGAGAGAGAGAGAGACGGGGGAAGAGAGAGAGAGAGACAGGGGAAGAGAGAGAGAGAGACGGGGAAGAGAGAGACGGGAGGAGAGAGAGACAGGAGGAGAGAGAGACGGGCGGAGAAAAGAGAGAGAGACGGGCGGAGAAAAGAGAGAGAGACGGGCGGAGAAAAGAGAGAGAGACGGGGGTGAAGAGAGAGACGGGGGGAAGAGAGAGACGGGGGGGAAGAGAGAGAGACGGGAAGAGAGAGAGACGGGGGGAGAGAGAGACGGGGGAGAGAGAGATGGGGGAGAGAGACGGGGGAGAGAGAGACGGGGGGAGAGAGAGACGGGGGGAGAGAGAGAGAGACGGGGGGAGAGAGAGAGAGAGACGGGCGGAGAAGAGAGAGAGAGAGACGGGCGGAGAAGAGAGAGAGAGAGACGGGGGAAGAGAGAGAGAGAGACGGGGGAAGAGAGAGAGAGAGACAGGGGAAGAGAGAGAGAGAGACGGGGAAGAGAGAGAGAGAGACGGGGAAGAGAGAGAGAGACGGGGGAGGAGAGAGAGAGAGAGACGGGGAGAGAGACAGGGACAGGGGGAGAGAGACAGAGAGAGACAGGGAGAGAGTGAGATGAGGGAGAGAGACGGAGAGAGAGAGACGGAGAGAGAGAGAGAGACGGAGAGAGAGAGAGAGAGACAGGGAGAGAGAGAGAGAGAGAGACGGGGAGAGAGAAAGAGAGACACGGAGAGAGAGAGATATACGGGGAGAGAGAGAGCGCGCACGGGGTAGAGAGAGAGCGACACGGGGTAGAGAGAGAGCGACACGGGGTAGAGAGAGAGCGACACGGGGTAGAGAGAGAGCGACACGGGGTAGAGAGAGAGCGACACGGGTTAGAGAGAGAGCGACACGGGGTAGAGAGAGAGCGACACGGGGTAGAGAGAGAGCGACACGGGGTAGAGAGAGAGCGATACGGCGTAGAGAGAAACGGGCGGAGAAAAGAGAGAGAGACGGGCGGAGAAAAGAGAGAGAGACGGGGAGGAAAGAGAGAGAGACGGGGGAGGAGAGAGAGAGACGAGGGAGAGAGAGACGGGGAGGAGAGAGAGAGACGGGGGAGGAGAGAGAGAGAGACGGAGAGACGGGGGGAGATAGACTGGGGAGAGAGAGACGGGGAGAGAGAGATGGGGAGAGAAAGAGAGACGGGGAGAGAAAGAGAGATGGGGAGAGAGACAGGGGAGAGAGCGAGAGAGACGGGGAGAGAGAGGGGGAGAGAGAGAGAGACGGGGAGAGAGAGGGAGAGAGAGAGAGACGGGGCGAGAGAGGGAGAGAGAGAGATGGGAGAGAGACGGGGTAGAGAGAGAGAGACGGGTGTAGAGAGACGGGGGTAGAGAGAGAGAGAGACGGGGAGAGAGACGGGGACAGGGTGAGCGAGAGAGAGAGACAGGGAGAGAGTGAGATGAGGGAGAGAGACGGGGGAGAGAGAGAAGATGGGGAGCGAGAGAGAGAGGCGGGGAGAGAGACGGGGACAGGGGGAGAGAGACAGAGAGACAGGGAGAGAGTGAGATGAGGGAGAGAGACGGGGAGAGAGAGAGAGACGGAGAGAGAGAGAGAGAGACGGGGAGAGAGAGGGAGAGAGAGAGAGACAGGGAGAGAGAAAGGGAGACGGGGAGAGAGAGAGAGAGACGGGGAGAGAGAGAGAGAGACGGGGAGAGAGAGATACGGAAAGAGAGAGAGCGACACGGGGTAGAGAGAGAGAGCGACACGGGGTAGAGAGAGAGCGACACGGTGTAGAGAGAGCGACACGGGGTAGAGAGAGCGACATGGGGTAGAGAGAGCGACACGGGGTAGAGAGAGCGACACGGGGTAGAGAGAGCGACACGGGGTAGAGAGAGCGACACGGGGTAGAGAGAGAGACGGGGAGAGAGAGAGAGAGAGAGAGAGAGAGAGGTAGAGACAGAGGTGCATTTCCTACTACACTGTGACAAATACTCAGACCTAAGAGCATATTTCTTTCCCAAAATTATAACTCAATACAAAGAATTTGAAACTATAAAAGATGAAGAAAAAATCAAATATTTATTGGGTGAAAAGCCAAAATGTGCAGTTTTGGCAGCCAAATATGTGTCCTCCTGCCACAACCTGAGGGACAGCCAGTGAAAAATGCAAAGTAATATTGATAGTATTTCCCATTTAGCTTAGTTTTGTTTTGTCTTTCATACCAGGTCATATGTCTTCTCAAGTCATATTGACACTGGTCTACTACTGTTGTGTAAATTTATTGTTGTTCGGATTATTATTGTTGTTGTAGTTGTTGTTAATGGTAATCCCATGTCCACTACTACTGTTATTATTGCTGTTGGTCCCACCATTTATTTATATATAAATATATATATATTTTGTATATATATACATATATATTTTATTTTTATTTTTCGATATGTATACTTTGACAATGTAAGTAATAACGAACTTACCATGTCAATAAAGTCAATTGAATTGAATTGAATTGAGAGACGGGGAGAGAGAGAGAGAGACGGGGAGAGAGAGAGAGACGGGGTAGAGAGAGAGAGACGGGGGTAGAGAGAGAGAGACGGGGGTAGAGAGAGAGAGACGGGGGTAGAGCGAGAGAGAGAGATGGGGGTAGAGCGAGAGAGAGAGACGGGGGTAGAGCGAGAGAGAGAGACGGGGGTAGAGCGAGAGAGAGAGACATGGGTAGAGCGAGAGAGAGACGGGGAGAGAGAGAAAGACGAGGAGATAGAGAGACAGTGGAGAGAGGGAGGGACAGAGAGAGACTGTCATCTGTCATATTTATATGTACATATATTCATCCCTCTACATTTGTGTGTATAAGGTAGTTGTTGTGAATTTGTTTGATTACTTGATTAGATATTACTGCATAGTCGGAACTAGAAGTACAAGCATTTCGCAAACACTCGCATTAACACCTGCTAACCATGTGTATGTGACCAATAAAATTGGATTTGATTTGAAATACCACAGTTTGCAATCACAGCAGCAAGATTTGTGACCTGTTGCCACAAGAAAAGGGCAACCAGTGGAGAACAAACTCCATTGTACTTTTTTTTTAACCTTTATTTAACTAGGCAAGTCAGTTAACCTGTCTAGGATCAGCGTGGCGCTAGCGGCCCCCCCCCCCCCCCCCCCCCCCACTGAAAAACCAGTGCCGCGAAATTCAAAAAAAATATTTTTTTAAAATATTTAACTTTCACACATTAAAGTCCAATACAGCTAATTAAAGACACAGATCTTGTGAATCCAGTCAACATGTCCGATTTTTAAAATGTTTTACAGGGAAGACACAATATGTAAAGATGTACATCTATTACCTAAAAACACATTAGCATAATCCACCATCTTTTATTTGTCCACCAACACCAGTAGCCATCACCAATTCGGCTAAACTAAGATATTTATAGCCCCTAACCAACAAAAAAACTCATTAGATGACAGTCTGATAACATATTTATGGTATGGGATAGGTTTTGTTAGAAAAAAGTGCATATTTCAGGTAGATGGCATAGGTTACAATTCCACCCACCGTCACAAATGGAATAGAAAAACTACTTAGAGCAACGTGTTTACCTACTTACTAATCATCAAACATTTCGTAAAAATACACAGCATACACGAATCGAAAGACACAGATCCTGTGAATACAGACAATATTTCAGATTTTCTAAGTGTCTTACAGCGAAAACACAATAAATCGTTATATTAGCGTAGCACATAGCACATAGCAGCCCAGCATTGATTCTGGCCAAATTGAGCGATAAAAGTCAACATCGCCAAAAGATATTAATTTTTTCACTAACCTTCTCAGAATTCTTCCGATGACACTCCTGTAACATCATATTACACATTCCATATAGAGTTTGATCGCAAATGTTTATATTTAGCCACCAAAATCATGGTTAGACAATGTGAAATGTAGACAAGCTGGTAAAGAAAAAGTCCTTGCGCCACTTAGACAGTGATCTACTCTTATACATAAATACTCATAAACGTGACTAAAAAATATAGGGTGGACAGGGATTGATAGACAATTTAATTCTTAATACAATTGCGGAATAACATTTTTTAATTTATCCTTACTTTTCAATACAGTTTGCGCCTAGCGAAGCTACGTCATAAAACATGGCGTCCTAAGCCACTAAAATGTTTCGACAGAAACACGATTTATCATAATAAAAATGTCCTACCTTGAGCTGTTCTTCCATCAGTATCTTGGGCAAAGGATCCTTTCTTGAGAGCAATCGTCTTTTGGTGGAAAGCTGTCCTCTTGCCATGTGGAAATGCCTACTGCGTTCGGGATGAACTGAAAAGCGTGCCCAACTATTCACATCGTTGCAAAAATAAATGTCCCAAAATCGCACTAAACGGATATAAATTGCTATAAAACGCTTTAAATTAACTACCTTATGATGTTTTTAACTCCCATAACGAGTAGAAACATGACCCGAGTAATATTACCCCCTTCACTAATGCTTGGAACAGGAGCGGGCCGGTGTCCTCTAGGCGCATGACGCAGCTCCAAAAGAATGACTAGCTTCAGGGTTTTTTCATTTGTGGGGCCTGTGAACGCGCAATCGACCCCATTGGAATCGTCATCACGTAAAGGCATCCAGGGGAAGACGTAAGAAGTGTCCGTACAGTCATAGCAATATCAGTGCCTTTTTAACTGACTTCAGAACAGTGGCCAACATTTCTGAAATCTGAATCCATGTCAGGGAAATTGCTGTAGAATGGGCTCTGTTCCACTTAGAGACAAAATTTCAACTCCTATAGAAACTATAGACTGTTTTCTATCCAATAATAATAATAAAATGCATATTGTACGATCAAGGATTTTGTGGGAAGCCGTTTCAAAAATTACCAAATTAGCATAAATAGTCTAAACAGCGCCCCCATCCCCAACAGGTTAACTTTTCTGCGCTACGGATCCCTTTTACGGGATCACTTTCCTAAACAACCGCTAGAATTGCAGGGCGCAAATGCAAAATATCACAAAAAATATTTATAATCATGCAATCACAAGTGAAATATACCAAAACACAGCTTAGCTTGTTGTTAATCCACCTATCGTGTCAGATTTTTAAAATATATTTTACAGCGAAAGAAATCCAAGCTTTTGTGAGTGTAGCTTTCAATGCTACAACAGCTAGCCCCAAATTAGCATGGTCACGAAAGTCAGAAAAGCAATAAAATTTAATCGCTTACCTTTGATAATCTTCGGATGTTTCCACTCACGAGACTCCCAGTTACACAACAAATGTTCTTTTTGTTCGATAAATATTACTTTTATCACAAAAAAATGCTATTTGGGTTGCGCATTATGTTGAGAAAACCAAAGCCGTGTTCCGTTCGACAAATTCCAAAAAGTATCCGTAATGGTCGTAGAAACATGTCAAATGTTTTTTATAATCAATCCTCAGGTTGTTTTTAACAAACAAAATCGATAATATTTCAACCGGACCATAACCTATTCTTTAAGAGACAAACGGAAAATGGAGAGCTCCTCTCGCACGCGCAGGAACTATTCAGAGGACCCCTGACTACTTTTGAAAAAACTCGCTCATTTTTCAAAATAAAATCCTGAAACTATGTCTAAAGCCTGGTCACAGCTTGAGGAAGCCATTGGAAAAGGAATCTGGTTGATCCCCCGTTAAATGGAATAAAGACGGTCCAGGAAACACTAATTCTTTTTATAGCACTTCCGGGTTATATTTTCTCAGGTTTTCGTCTGCAGAATACGTTTTGTTATACTCACAGACAATATTTTGACAGTTTTGGAAACTTTGGAGTGTTTTCTATCCTAATCTGTAAATTATATGCATATTCTACGATCTGGGCCAGAGAAAATGTCCGTTTACCTTGGGAACGATATTTTAAGAAAAAGAAAAATTCTGACCCCTAGCGTCAAGAACAAATTCTTATTTTCAATGACGGCCTAGGAACAGCGAGTTAACTTTCTTGTTCAGGGGCAGAATGACAGATTTTTAACTTGTCAGCTCAGGTATTTGATCTCGCAACTTTCCGGTTACTAGTCTAACGCTCTAACCACTAGGCTATCTACAGTAAATACAACCTATATTTTTTTTTTTTCCCCTTTTGTACTTTAACTATTTGCAGATCATTACAACACTGTATACGTACATAATATGACATTTGAAATGTCTTTATTCTTTTGGAACTTTTGTGTGATTTTATGTAATTTTTTGTGTTTTTTTTATTGTTTTTGTACTCTATTTTGCTTGCTTTAGCAATGTAAACATGTGTTTCCCATGTCAATGAAGCCCTTACAAGAGAGATACACCGAGAGACATAGTGAGAGAGAGAGACAGAGAGAGGGGAGGGGGCAGAAAGGGGAGGGGGGCAGAGAGAAGAGGGGGGAAGATAGAAGGGGGCAGAGAGTGAGAGAGAGAAGGGGGGTAGAGAGATAGCGGGGGACAGAGAGAGGGGGCAGAGAGAGAGAGGGGGCAGAGAGAGAGAGAGAGATGGGGTGAGAGAACATGTGAGAGAGAATGTGTGAGAAAGAGATGGGGAGAAAGAGAGAGAGTGAGGGAGAGAGAGAGTGTAGAGGAGATGGAGAGGGAGAATGTTGAGAAAGAAAAAGAGGAGAGCTAGAGAGAATGAAAAAAAAGGAGAGCTAGGTAGTGAGAGAGAGAGAGAGGGAAAGGAGATGGAGAGGAGAGAGAGAGCAGGCCTCATGCTGTAGACAGACTCTGTGTGCCCACCATTAGCACTCCATCTTTCTGTCCCACACCCCGCCCTGCCCTCCTCTCATTACCTCATGGCCTAATTGCACTGTGAGGGCTGCTTCTGATCACCATTTACTCTGCTCTAATGGTTGGCTGTGCTGCATACATCCTGTCAACACCTCACTGCGTTACTTCTCCCATGATCTAATAGGCCCAGATATGCTCCAAATAAAGGTAATGCGGAACAGTAACAGTGAGAAATATCAATCACAAATTAAAAACAGTTTCAGTCAAAGATTAAAATAGTTGCCTTGATTTTACAGGGTGAACACATTGGACAGAAAAAGTCAGAAAGGTCGGTTAGCTATTTCCCCTGTAATGGTAGAAGTAATCTACAGCAGTAATCTTAACATCGACTCCAACATTACCTCCGCCGGGTCATCTGTATTCACCCAGCGTGGAGCGCTGTCCTAAATTTGCCCTGTCTCATTGTTGGCTCGCGGTGCCTTCCTTGACTATCAGCCTCAAATTGAATGTGGTGATTGATCATGGGTCATGAAGGAATGATAACACTCCATCACACTGCAACTGACATCACTGCACTTGGCCCCAATAATCTATTAGTGTGTGACAGAGGAAAAGTAGCTCTTGACACTTAAATCTATTGTATACCAGTGGATTAAGCATTGGCTAAAATGGACGGGAAAAGACACGTTATACAAGAGTTTTTGTAGATCACCTTCATACTTGTGCTCAAATTTTCAGTTGAACTTTGCTGAAATATTGGATAACTTTAAGATAGTTAGATTCAATACAACACAAGGAAAAATTGACATGAATGACTAATCTTATTGGATTCAAAAGTCATTTATGATTTGCTATATTTATTTAGCGTTTGTTTCACAATGCGGGAAATTGAATTTTCCTTCCTGTCTTTGAAGATAATGACGAGAGAAAGATGCTTTGTTTTGAACTTTTAGTGACACTAAATCCCATATGTCATTCCTGCCCAGGCATAATGTTGGCAGATGCAGAGAAAATGTATTTTCCTTTCTGAGTTTTAGTCTGGCGAGTTTTATGCAGTGTATTTATAGTTGACTGAATAATCCAACAGTAAACTGCCAAGCCTGCCCATCTCACCTTTAACAAGATAGATGCTGGCATGGATAATGTTCTTTGGAGGCAAGGTCACATCACAAAGGCTAAATTCTATGTGTGTGTGTGTGTGTGTGTGTGTGTGTGTGTGTGTGTGTGTGTGTGTGTGTGTGTGTGTGTGTGTGTGTGTGTGTGCGTGTGCGTGTGCGTGTGCGTGTGCGTGTGCGTGTGGGTGCGCGTGCGTGAGCGTTTGGGTATTTTTAGGGGTGGAAGGGTTACATAGGTAGGAAGCCACTGTGGCCTTTAATTCAGTGCACACAGAGTGCCATGCGGTGACGTTTTGGGAGGAGCCCCTCAGTTTGTCTGTGGCTCAGGGGACATTGATTAGGTGGCAAAAGAACAAATTACTTGCTGTGTTCGGTCGTTACGGCAAATCAAATGACATTTTATTGATCGCATGCACCGAATAAAACAGGTGCAGACTTTTCCATGAAATGCTTACTTGGGAACCCTTTCCCAAAAATGCAGAGTTAAAAAGTATGAAAAATGGTCTAAATTAAGAAAACAGCCCCTCCCACTGAATTAACTCAAGGATTTGTGCCTGTGGAATTAAGTTAGGGCAGATAAACACAGTGTGGCTTTGCGATGTCCCCTGTGCACCTTGAAGGGCTTAACGCCTAGGTCTGATTAGAGGGGCCGTATCGAGCCGTTTGCATAGCTGCACGTTCAGACGTGGAGTCACAGCACGATGGTCAATATGGTTTCCACAGCAACTTGATATTTGTCCTCTGCCCCCTCTTTAAAAATCTCTTCTTTAAACCAACCAACACACACACACACACACACACACACACACACACACACACACACACACACACACACACACACACACACACACACACACACACACACACACACACACACACACACACACAGCTCAGGTGGGATGCTACAGTACACATCAGTAACTGGATGACTTTGCTTGTCCAACAGAAAACCACTGGCAGTGTTTACTTGACTGTCTTAGAAAAAGGGAATGTCCGCAACTCTGGTATGTTCCCATGGTGATTTAATCAGACGCACAAAAGGTTTCGATCCTAGTTGGATCAAGTTGACATGATGAAGATCCGTGTCAGATCGAAACGTATTTTTTTTGTTCGTCTGATTAAATCAACATGGGAGCGTAAAAGAGTTGCGGACATTACGTTTTCTTTGAAACGTTCTTCTGTACTGCACCTGATAATTTGAATGTGCATATTTTTCTTTTTTTTTAGTTGACTGTCTTGACACTTTCTTCACAAAAGCAAACGAGTGCCATTTGAGTTGGCTTGTTTATTGGAGTTAGCTGCTTAAAAAGGTAAGTGTTTTTTTCTTAATTGTCTTATAACACAATGCTCTATGATGTCTTTAGTCTAAATGCTTCCCAAGGACATCATTTCAAAGAAGAAGGAGGCGCCTAGAATTGATTGAGTTCCATGCATCTAAATAAATCCAGTAATGGCATATGAAGAGAAAGCCTTAAAGCCTCCTTCTGAGAATAAGACTGAAGGGGGTTGAGGAAAGACAGGAAATCATAATGTTTCAACTTAGTTGTTCTGAAAGAAAGGCATTCCAATTTCCATGCTAAACTGCATCGGTCAAATACGGACACAGGAAAGTCATGCATTGGTACTCTGTATATAATGGTTCATGCCGTGAACACAATCAACAATTAAATACAAAATGGATTCTTATCTAACTCCTACTGGTATTGAGGGATGCTGAGAATAAAGAAGTAGTATTCAAACATCAATGTTGTCCTACTATATCCAGTAAACTCAACTTTCCACATGTGCTATAGTAGAACGACATGTGGATATTACATGTGCTACCCGGTATAACACAATTTCATGAAATATACATATTTATGCTATTTTCATTTTAAGTCTGATAAGGGGTAGGGTCACACAATTCTGTGAGGATTGAATTACATAAGCAATCTCTTGACGTTGAATTACTTTTTATTGCTCTCTCTCTCTCTCTCACACACACACACACACCGACACAAACACACAGACTCACGCACAGTGAGCATTCTTACGTAATTAGAAAAATACAAATCTTCCGTGGGAAAGCAATGATAACATTAGAGATAGTGACGAACTGGAGGTATACTGTGGTGTCAGAATGAGATTAGAACAGCGAGCCATTAAGAGTGTTGTAAACAGTTCCGTTTGCTATCACCCTCAACGGGGTCAACATAAAGTGGAAACATCCAGTTTTCAAGGATACAGTACCTTCAACCTAGCCTCCTTTTCCTCTGAAAACCGGATGTTAGCCCCTGCTCAGGAGTTTCTCTTACGCCTGCTACGCTATGTTAGTTTGTTATCGATCCATTCCCTGCATCACATATAACTCTCCAACCCTTTCCCTGCCCAGTAATAGACTCCTTGACATGCAATTTAGGCCGCTTAGCTGCTCTTTAATCTGTTTGAGCCTCCCCTGGTTTATAGGGCAAAGGAAATCAAATAAACATATGGTATTCTGACCAAAATTAGAGCCCGTCAACTCCTCCAAGCATTAAAGTATTGAATTATATCACACACTTTACTCTGCAGGATCATCTTCTCCTAAAAGACAAGCTGTTCTTGTTTCATAGTATGGTTTGTAATCTCTTCAAATTTGTAATCTGGGTGTAAAAACACTATAACATGATTAAGGTTTTCATCACTGTAAATGATCGTCATCTGATATTATTATGAAGATCAGTGACTTACATTATTGCTTTTTGTTAATTATAATCTGCAAGTGTGTGTGTGTGTGCATGTGCATGTGTTTGTGCTTGTGCGTGTGTGAGAGAATGCGTGCATGCAGGCCTATGTGCGTATCAATAATATAATAATAATGGCAGGAATGGAGTAACTGGAATGGTATCAAACACATTGAAACAATGTCTGAGTTCCATACTATTCCGTTAATTCCGTTCCAGCCATTACTATGAGCCCGTCCTCCCCAATTAAGGTGCCACCAACCTCCTGTGGTGCATATATGTCATGATGCCTGTTTGCTGTTGTTTTGCCAGTTCCCTGAGTAAATGCCACATGGTCCCATCTGAGCAGGCATAAGTAGATGTTGATTTGAGGAACCCCTGGGATCCACTACCATACTACTCCACGTCTGTTATTAGGTGTGTCGTACAGGTGGCTCTCATGAAATCCCAGACAGGGGAATTTGGCTAATTAAGCAGAGTAAACAGCGGATAATGCTGTGTTCCTGGAGGGATTGGTGAAGCACAGGACCCCAGACATACAATCACCCTATCTCAGCAACATGCCAATCCATTCCCTCTTACGTTATTGTTGGAATTTTATTTGCATATTTTTGTTCTAGAAGATAAAGATACTCCAGAGAGTGATCCAGTGAACTGTGTTCCATGATGCCATGATAAAGATCCATTCTTCGAATGGTGGGAGTTTGTTTGGTTAATGACGATAGTAATGCAAGCCATGCAGATGGCACTAGTGATTGAAGCAACAAACGGATGGCGCTAATTAGGACACCGTTCAATGGAAAAATAGATATTTGGAGAGGAATGTGTGCGTAGTATATGCATGGATTATCATTTAATTTAATGCAAAATAATCATATTCATTAAAAAAATGTTTACTCGAATGAAGCCATTTGTAATTATAGTGGATAAATTGTCCGGATTCTATTTAAGCAATAAGGCCCGAGGAGGTGTGGTGTATGACCAATATACCACGGCTCAGGGCTGTTCTTATGCACAACGCAAGGCAGAGTGCCTGGACACAGCACTTAGCTGTGGTATATTGGCCATCTATCATAAACCCCCAAGAAACATTATTGCTATTATTTTTATTTAACAAGGCAAGTCAGTTAAGAACAAATTCTTATTTACAATGATGGCCTACACCGGCCAAACCCGGACGACGCTGGGCCAATTGTGTGCCGCCCTATGGGACTCACAATCATGACTGGTTGTGATACAGCCTGGATTCGAACCAGGGTGTCTGTAGTGACACCTCTAGCACTGAGATGCAGTGCCTTAGACCGTGGCGCCCCTCGGGAGCCCCAGCGTAATTGGTTAGAGCAGTAAAAATAAATGTTTTGTCATACTAGTGGTATACGGTCTGCTATGTCAGACATTCAGCATTCAGGGCTTGACCCACCCAGTTTATAATTGTCAACTAGGGCTTAGGCTATATCATAGGAAGACCTTGATATTGTTGACATATTGTCAATACCACCACAGAACCACCTCATATTTACACATCCATATCCACTTCCACAAATATCATCATACTATTACAGAAAACATATAAAATCTGACACTCAAATAAACGTCCTCGCTGCTGTAGACTTCATTATCATTATGAGATAAATACAACATAGTGGTGTAGAACAGGTGCTGTGGATGCCTACACTGCAATGCTGCCTCTAAGGATGAAGTGGGTGAATCAGGTCGACTATGTCTTTGTCGCCGGCTTTCTTAGGTGCCCAGGGTGACACTGAGCCCCTCTCTCTCTGTCCTTATCACGACCTCTGTGAATGTGCTCACTTTGCCGTGAAATGGAAATCATTGATGGCCATCTCTCGGTTTCAAAGAATAGCACATCGCTTCCTCCTTGCTCACCCATTTATAGCCTTATTGATAAACCATCAAATATGACAATTGTTCTATATCATCCAGGTTAAACTTCCCATAATTGCATTAGCTCACTCATATTTCTTTAAACCTGGGCTGTTCTTTTTTCCTTTGTTCCTCTGGACAATAATGCATTAACTCAAATTGCTGTGGTAATGAGAGGCCTCTGTTCTCAGTTGAAGTGACACGGTGGCCCAAATGAAAGGTAAGGGGTTGTTCGAGGGGTGTAGCTCGGAATGGCAACTCTTCTGCAGAGCTAGAACCACTCTGTATCTGAGTTTGGCCCATGAGATTGCAATCAACACTGGTAAATAGGAAGGGGCGGCTGTGTTGGGAAGTGGGATTGTTGGCATGTAGTTGGTATGGCTGCGGTCCAATGCAATGTGGTGGAGGCTGATAACCGTAGCAGGGCTCGGGCTTCGAGGTGAACGCACGGTCGAGAAGTGAGAGTTGTGGGATTACCACTGAGAAAATGTTGTGTGTGAACCATGGAGGGTGGGGAAGACGCTGTCTAACAGCATGAACACCATTTACAGTAGATTAGACATACATGGCCACAGTGGGCAAAGCCAAAGGAGTTATAAACATTTGAAAGAGGATTAGAAAGTGAATGCCTTTGCTCATTCTCTGGATTTCTTGGGCATAATACTTTTTCATATTTGCACATTGCTTATCAAGGGACATTAAATAACATAAGCACAGCTCTGAATTGTGTAAAAATGGGCATGTGTTTATTTCCTATTGTGTATTTCAGTGCATGTAATGTGGTGTTATAATGCGTGATTATCTGAAATAGATTTACCTAGTTGGTAAAATCCCCCCCAAAAATGCATGTCTAACTGTCTGTGTACCAGTTTTGTGTGCGATTGCACTTAAAATGTGATTATAGATTTCTTCCTATCCCTTGCGACGTTGCAAATGTGCGTCAGTTATGACACCATCTCAAATATCCCACCAGCTTCCCTTACATTACTATTCAGGAGGAGTGGTTGGTGTTTGGAACCTAACTTCAAGTTTTGTGATTTCGTGGCTGGTCGATGCCTTGCATTGCCTCAACATATTAGATCTACACTGCGTGACAGAAGGACATTTCCATCCTCCTCTTTATGCTCGGGGCTCACCTCGACAAATGTCTAAGCCACCATGAACAGTTTGCATTCTTTCTCCTCAGCTGAGCGCAGTGCAGCATTTCCTGCTCTGACAGGAGATGTTTTCCGCTTTTCCACTTACATATTGTTCCAAAACGGGACACACCCCCGGCTGCTTTTGTTTCACCTATCCAATTTGTCCCTGACAATTTGGCTCTGATGGATAGCATTTTATTATCAGGCTGCAGAGACAGATTGAAAGATTTCCTTGTCGTTCGTTCCCTCACTTTTGTGTTTGTGGCGGCGTATGCCCTGGATCTAATCAGAAACAAGACACATGCACTCTGGGGGAGGAATTGGCACCATTGTGGCAGATCAGAGAGCTAGGAGAGTCCCCTATTTTTCAAATTAGGATTTTCTGCCGCTTTACACTTAGCACGAAAACATGCTTTCGTATTTACACGTCTTACCTCTTGGCAAACGAGTGTCCTCTTCTCAACCCAGACAAGGACCTCTCAGTCATCTGGTTTTAATTCCAAGAATAAACCAACAAATAGACCAACGTCATGACCCACAATCCTGTTTGCTCCCACTTAGGTCCCAACTCATTTGATCTCACATTGGAGGTTGGCCCATGTCACAGCCGACAACAATATTCCCAGTTCCTGAAAAGCTAGTCAGCTGTCCTACTTGGCTACTGGTGTGTCTCTACTCTCCACTCTCCCTCGTGTCTATGAAGAAGTCAAAATGCAACATGTAGATGCCATTAGCTCTGATAGAGGAGGCTTGTACATTTCATCACAACACAAACCCCCAGGGATGGGGAGACGAGGGTCATGGCTCCCCACAGTAATCTCACATTGCATGGCAGTGAAGAAAGAAATTAGTTCTTCCCCAGCTGAACACCAAGACAGTTCTTTGTGTCATTTTGATTTCCTTTCTCTTCAGGTTGAAGTGGGAGGAAGAAAGCCCTTTGTGTCAACCCACACGAGTTAAAAGGGATCCAGATGCATTCCCTGTGTGTAACCTTCTTCGTGCATGTTAGCATAAGTGTGTTATCCTGTCAAACCAAAATGTTCTCTCAACATAAAAACACACTAACAGTTAGTTAGCATCCAAAAATACAATGATAACTTATCGCTGAATAATATTTTGATTTCAGGTTGAACCATTTTGCATAATGTTTCAAAAACCTTTCCTTTATTTCATTAACAAGTTTTCAATATGTTATTTTCAATTCGCATTGCAGCATTACAGGTGTGAATGATAGTAAAGGTGTTACTTCATCATGCCAATCATTATTAATTATTATTATTAATCATATTAAGAAAGCCAGTAAATCACTAGCGGTGTCTATAAAAAGGTGCATCGTTGTGGTAACACAAAACTAGAATCAACTGAATGCTTAAAAGAAAGGTCTATTATCCTTTGTTATTGTTTTCAATGACTAAACCTCGTGTTATAATTACCACAGGAGACGGGATCAATTATGAGGAGGGAAAGTGAAAAGCCTTAGGTTTCAGCTCCCCTTCATCCTCCTGTTTCCAGCTAATGTTACAGCATTCTGCTAATGGATGGAAGATCAGGATATTATATTTTAATTTATCCATCAAATGTGTGTGTGTGTGTGTGTGTGTGTGTGTGTGTGTGTGTGTGTGTGTGTGTGTGTGTGTCTGTGAGTGCGTTTTCTAGGTATATGGCTGTGTGAGTGTGTGATTCTGAATGAATAGTGGGGACATGTTGATCTATGTATTCTCAAATCACTGAAAAGAGGTTCATTAGTGTCCTGAGCTGAGGAGACACCTCACTGGAGGAAGGTCAAAGGGCACCTCACCTGTGTTCCACATTTTGATGAAAATGTAAATACTTAGTGTGTTACTTTACATTAACTTAAGATATTATGCTGCCCACTGAGAAACTATCAATATCTCAGCACAAGACTACATAGTTCATTTGGACACTGCCCTAGGTGCTGCCCTAGGCTCTGCTTCCCTAGGTGAGAACAAAAAACCTGACCTCCTCCTACACCCTGCAAAACTAGAATAGTTCCAGTAAGCAAATTGACGTTGAAAAGACGTCTAAAATAGTATTTTCCATGCGTAGACGTTAGGTGAAAATACGTAGTTTCCGGATATTTAAAAAAAACATATTTTCCAGATGTTGAAAAGACATCCATTCCGGACATTGCAACAATGACTGTTGAATCAGGTTCATTTTCGGTTCTGAATGAAAGTTGAAAAAACGTAATTTATAGACATCTATGTTTAGACCAAATCTGAACCAAAAATAGATGTCTGTATTTGGCCCAAATCAATGCTGGTCCAAACTGGGTCAAATCTGAACCAAAAACAGATGTCTATAATAGGTTCAGATTTGGTCTGGACCAGACCAAAAATCAACTTCCGTGGAAATCAAGGCTGATCGGGGCCGCACCAAAAATAGATGGCCGGTCCGGACAGGACCAAAAAAATAAGTCCAAAAGACATCAGCGTCGGTCCATGCTTAATGGGGTGCAGCTTACAGTGTCGGCCCGCAATGACATTTAATGAATGCCCATTCATGTGGTAGGTCTATTGTTTGTAAAACAAGCAGTTGCATTGGCTTTATTAGTCCTGATTCCTGTGCTATTTAATCTCTCTCTGAATATCAGCTACCGAACTTCATCAGGAGTTATCAAGATGCCAATTTGCAATGAGAATCAATGTGTTTACACAGTGGGAAATGCAGAAGTAGACTATTTTCTTTTTTGCTGATCAGTTCGTCAAACATTTACGTATACAAACTTGAAATCACTGATAATGACAATTTAGCCCACTGCAATGCTGCATAATCTTTCTACCATAGGATATATCTGCTACATGATTTACTGTATGTTAGCTGTTTTTTTGGACGGAACATTTATGGAGCGCCAAAGTGAGGCGCACTGGGAATGGACAAGCGGAATATTTTGCGCCCTTGCATTTGACAGTGGGCACTTCTTATCACAGGACGGCATCAGCGCTCATCTAAAAAGCCCAAATGCCACAGATTGAGAGAAAATGTCATTGTTTTTGGGCAGAATGATGTGAGGTTTTATGTGTTATTGGAGGTGCGCCTTGGTCATTTTAGCTTGGAAAATCCTGCCCTGGTCAATCCTCTAATCCTGCCTAATGGGAGGGCCGGCCCTAGGAATACATACAATATTCGACCAGAGTCAGAAGGGCTGAGAGGAGGGTACATACAGGACAACCTTAGAATACAATGTAAATAGTGAACCCCTTTACTTGCTGGTGAAGTGTCTGAGGTAACATGAGAAGATCCTGCCCACAATTGCAGAAGGCACAATCACTGTCATCATAACGTAACGATTACACTCAAAAGCACTTGTGTGTGTTAGTGCAAGGTGAGAGCTCCATGAATATTACAGTGTCTTTAATGGTCCAACACTGATAGCTGTTGGGCATTTGGCTGTGCAGTCACTCAGTGTCCTCATAAGGAATGTTTGAGCAAGAGCAACTGAGCTGTTTTGTTTGAGGCTCTATCCATTTTAATCTGAATTATTCATGCAGAAAGTATTTCACAACGCACGTCATGTTTCTTTTAAGCACATCTTAGAAGTATGACATTGTCCTATCTCCCTTAGGAATAGTTCTGCTGTAAATGTTCAAAAGGATGAACTAATTGATCTGTGAGTGAGTCTGTAAAGGTCCCATGTACGTGTCATTGTTGTCAATTCCTATCTCCTGTTAAATGTTTGGAAATATACAGTACCAGTCCAAAGTTATGACACACCTATTCATTCCAGAGTTTCTTTAATTATTGTTACTATTTTCTACATTGTAAAAACTATGAAATAACACTTATCGATTCATGTAGTAACCAAAAAAGTTTTAAACAAATCAAAATATATTTGATATGAGATTCTTCAAAGTAGCCACCCTTTAACTTGATGACAGCTTTGCACACTCTTGGCATTCTCTCAACCAGCTTCATGAGGTAGTCACCTGGAATGCATTTCAATTAACAGGTGTCCCTTGTTAAAAGTTAATTTGTGGAATTTCTTTCTTTCAGTTGTGTTGTGACAGGGTAGGGGTGGGATACAGAATATATCCCTATTTGGCAAGAACAGCTCAAATAAGCAAAGAGTAACGACATTCCATCATTACTTTAACCTGTCTAGGATCAGCGTGGCGCTAGCGGCACACCCCCCCCCCCCCCCCCCCACTGAAAAACCAGTGCCGCGAAATTCAAAAAATTTTTTTTTTTTAAATATTTAACTTTCACACATTAAAGTCCAATACAGCTAATGAAAGACACAGATCTTGTGAATCCAGTCAACTTGTCCGATTTTTAAAATGTTTTACAGGGAAGACACAATATGTAAAGATGTACATCTATTACCTAAAAACACATTAGCATAATCCACCATCTTTTATTTGTTCACCAACACCAGTAGCCATCACCAATTCGACTAAACTAAGATATTTATAGCCCCTAACCAACAAAAAAACTCATCAGATGACAGTCTGATAACATATTTATGGTATGGGATAGGTTTTGTTAGAAAAAAGTGCATATTTCAGGTAGATGGCATAGGTTACAATTGCACCCACCGTCACAAATGGAATAGAAAAACTACTTAGAGCAACGTGTTTACCTACTTACTAATCATCAAACATTTCGTAAAAATACACAGCATACACGAATCGAAAGACACAGATCCTGTGAATACAGACAATATTTCAGATTTTCTAAGTGTCTTACAGCGAAAACACAATAAATCGTTATATTAGCGTAGCACATAGCACATAGCAGCCCAGCATTGATTCTAGCCAAAGTGAGCGATAAAAGTCAACATCGCCAAAAGATATTAATTTTTTCACTAACCTTCTCAGAATTCTTCCGATGACACTCCTGTAACATCATATTACACAATCCATATAGAGTTTGATCGCAAATGTTTATATTTAGCCACCAAAATCATGGTTAGACAATGTGAAATGTAGACAAGCTGGTCAGAAAAAGTCCTTGCGCCACTTAGACAGTGATCTACTCTTATACATAAATACTCATAAACGTGACTAAAAAATATAGGGTGGACAGGGATTGATAGACAATTTAATTCTTAATACAATTGCGGAATAACATTTTTTAATTTATCCTTACTTTTCAATACAGTTTGCGCCAAGCGAAGCTACGTCAAAAAACATGGCGTCCTAAGCCACTAAAATGTTTCGACAGAAACACGATTTATCATAATAAAAATGTCCTACCTTGAGCTGTTCTTCCATCAGTATCTTGGGCAAAGGATCCTTTCTTGGGAGCAATCGTCTTTTGGTGGAAAGCTGTCCTCTTGCCATGTGGAAATGCCAACTGCGTTCGGGATGAACTGAAAAGCGTGCCCAACTATTCACATCGTTGCAAAAATAAATGTCCCAAAATCGCACTAAACGGATATAAATTGCTATAAAACGCTTTAAATTAACTACCTTATGATGTTTTTAACTCCCATAACGAGTAGAAACATGACCCGAGTAATATTACCCCCTTCACTAATGCTTGGAACAGGTGCGGGCCGGTGTCCTCTAGGCGCATGACGCAGCTCCAAAAGAATGACTAGCCTCAGGGTTTTTTCATTTGTAGGGCCTGTGAACGCGCAATCGACCCCATTGGAATCGTCATCACGTAAAGGCATCCAGGGGAAGACGTAAGAAGTGTCCGTATAGTCATAGCAATATCAGTGCCCTTTTAACTGACTTCAGAACAGTGGCCAACATTTCTGAAATCTGAATCCATGTCAGGGAAATTGCTGTAGAATGGGCTCTGTTCCACTTAGAGACAAAATTTAAACTCCTATAGAAACTATAGACTGTTTTCTATCCAATAATAATAATAATATGCATATTGTACGATCAAGGATTTTGTGGGAAGCCGTTTCAAAAATTACCCAATTAGCATAAATAGTCTAAACAGCGCCCCCATCCCCAACAGGTTAACACATGAAGGTCAGTCAATGCTGAAAATAACTTTGAAAGAATTTTGAAAGTTTCTTCAAGTGCATCTGCAAAAACCATCTAGTTCTATGATGAAACTGGCTCTCATGATGAACGCCAAAGGAAAAGATGACCCAGAGTTACCTCTGCTGCAGAGGATAAGTTCATTAAAGTTACCAGCCTCAGAAATTGCAGCCAAAATAAATGCTTCACAGAGTTCAAGTAACAGACACATCTCAACATTAACTGTTCAGGGGAGACTGCGTGACTCAGGCCTTCATGGTCGAATTGCTGCAATGAAACCACTACTAAAGGACACCAACATGAGGAAGAGACTTGCTTGGGCCAAGAAACACGAGCAATGGACATTAGACCGGTGGAAATATGTCCTTTGGTCCGATGAGTTCAAATGTGAGATTTTTGGTTCCAACCGCCATTTCTTTGTTAGATGCAGAGTAGGTGACCAGATGATCTCCACATGTGTGGTTCGCACCGTGAAGCATGGAGGAGGATGTGTGATGGTGTGGGGGTGTTTTGCTGGTGACACTGTCATTTATTTAGAATTCAAGGCAACCTTAACCAGCATGGCTACCACAGCATTCTGCAGCGATACACTTTTCCATTTGGTTTGCGCTTAGTGGGACTATCAACAGGACAATGAGCCAACACACCTCCAGGCTGTGTAACGGCTATTTGACCAAGAAGGAGAGTGATGGAGTGCTGCATCAGATGACCTGGCGTCCACAATCACCTGACCTCAACCCAATTGAGATTGTTTGGGATGAGTTGGACCACAGAGTGAAGGAAAAGCAGCCAACAAGTGCTCAGCATATGTGGGAACTCCTTCAAGACTGTTGGAAAAGCATTCCAGCTGACTACCTCATGAAGCTGGTTGAGAGAATGCCAAGACTGTGCAAAACTGTAATCTAGGCAAAGGGTGGCTACTTTAAAGAATCTAAAATGTTTTGATTTGTTCTGTTTAACACTTTTTTGGTTACTGCATGATTCCATATGTGATATTTCATAGTTTTGATGTCTTCACAATCATTCTACAATGTAGAAAATAGTCAAAATTAAGAAAAACCCTTGAATGAGTAGGTGTGTACAAAGTTGACTGGTACTGTATGTCAACTCTCATTTTATTCACTAGCTCATTTTTATGTTTTTATTTACCTTTCTTTTATACTTAAACATAATATAAAATATGTCAAATATAATTCTGCTCCGTCAAGGACCATAATCAGAAGCATGCTTTTACTGAGCAGATACTTTGTCAAGCTGTCAGTTGTTGTTTCTTCTGTTTGACTTTTGGCTATTGGAATGGAGCGTAATAGGGACAAGTCGTGATATTTCTGAGTGCTAAGGGAGATACTGCAAGAATGTCTGAGATTGATGTGTCTTTAAATGATGCAATCACACATGCCACTTTTTGACAGATAATGTCCAAACTCTCTCGGAAAATGTAAATGCAGATGGTAGAAAATAAGTAATAATTTGAACGATGGCTAATTGAAAAGGAAAATTGAACTTCACAACATGCCAAGCCAAAATGGTTTTGTCAGTGAGCAAGAAATGACTCAAACTGTAATGATGGTTCAACCAGAGGGAAAGACGAAACAACAATCTTCGTGCACTGCACACATGAACAAATGTATTATTTATATTTATAAATGATTGAATACAAGTCCTTCTTAGTACCTCGCGCACACAAAACAATAACCTCAGTATGTTTCTTTGTTGTGAATAAAGTGTGCATGGCAATCAATCAGGTTGAATAAAAAAGGTCCCTTTTTACAGAAACTTCACACACAGCAGGATCTATTAGCCTGAAAAACAAAGCAGTGAGCAAAAGAGAAGTTGCTAAAATTGCCAAGCAAAGTTTCATCTAAATGAACTCCCTGTGGAATTCCTCCAGTGTGCACTGTGCACAGAGAACAGAGAACAGAGAATGATTATATTTAACAATGGAAAAGTTCTTCAGTGGAAGCCAGTAGTCACCGTCGCTCTCTGTTAGCGCTGCACTATTGTTCTGCTTTGGCGCATTTGTTATATACCTGTTATTATTGACTGTCATTGTGGCCTTCATTGAATTTGTACTTCAGTCGTCTGAAAGTCACTGTTTGTTCCCTGGCAGAGGAATGAAGAGAGGAGCAGGAGAGCAATGGAGATAATTGATAGCCTGGTTTGCTCCGTGGACATTGGCTTTAAGAACATTAAGGTAATGAAAGCCAGAGTCTTCGGCTCGATCAACAAATCAGCGATCAGAATGGAACAACACAACGACACAACACACTGCCAAGTGTGATGAGCACATCTTGTTTGTGTCTATACCTGAAAAGTAGAGAGGAGAGCAACATTACAGGGGAAGGCATGTTACCTACAAACGAGGTGTTGTTTTCAGTCCTGCAGCAATATAAAAATATGCTATTTTCACTGCGGAGCTAGACTGCAACCTCACTTTTGTCGCTTTTGATAACCCCCACCCCATCCCATCAACCAAGTGCCACAATATATGTGTCTGTGTGTTCATTTGATTTGTTCCATTACCCTTTTCACCTGAAAAACAAAGCTCAGATGTGGCAGACGTAGAAAGCAAATAAGAATAGCAATAATTATCATACTGATTCTGTCAATACAAATGCAATTAACAGGCCAATGAGACTCCTGATGTAGTGCCATGTGAGTATCCCCTTAGCATTATAGGTTGCTCAATGATTTGGGGAAAATAATAAAGCAGTGGTTCTGGCCTTGATTCCATTGTAATAATACGGTGTGTCATCGTCCTCTATTTTCCTCCAATGGCTGTCCTGTCACATCTTAATTCCTGTATTTCCAAGAGGAGAGGAGCGCAACACTCACTAAAGCCCAGAAATAACTGAGCCTTCCTGTTGTGCCGCACCAAGGCTCCTCTCTCCTGGAGCCTCCAGAGGAACAGATGGCCTGGCACCACCCTTTCCCTCTGGCCTGCAGCCTGCACAGGCCACGGCTGTCTGTCTGTTAGCATTGGACTGAGAGACCGAGTCAGAGCCAAAGCCACCACAGAAAGAAAGTGGCAAGCTAAAATTAGACAGACACAAAGTATGGGTTTGATTCAACTGGTAAACAAACACTCAGTGTCAGAGAGCGGGCAAATTACTGTGGCCCTGGTGGCATAAAATAATCAAAAGGTCTGACTTCACAGAGATGGTTGTTAAAATGGTCACAATGGGGGACCAGCGTGTGTGTGTTTCAGGGTAGGGGGGTGTATCTGAGCTACATCAGCTAGAACTTGACATTCGTTAATCAAATCTCCCCAAACAGCTACAACTCCATATGGATTTGCGCAAGTCTTCTCTTGAGTTGGGCTTGGGGATGGAACAACCATTGAACATCTGAGCATGTGGTTGTTGGTGGGGGAAGGGTGAGGAGTGTTTATGTGTTTATGTGTGTGTGTGTGAACTCAGACGACAAAATCAGCCAAAGAAATATCCGCCATTTGAGTCAACATTAGTCTGAAATAGCATTACAAATATTCACTTACCTTTGATGATCTTCATCAGAATGCACTCCCAGGAATCCCAGTTCCAACATATATGTTGGATTTGTTCGATAAAGTATGTAATTAATATTTGCAAATAAATTAATTAAAAATCCTACAATGTAATTTTCTGGATTTATTTCTCATTTTGTCTGTCATAGTTGAAGTGTACCTATGATGAAAATTACAGGCCTCTTTCATATTTTTAAGTGGGAGAACTTGCACAATTGGTGGCTGACTAAATACTTTTTTGCCCCACTGTAGATACTTTTGTTCCTGTTTCCTCCAGCATCTTCACAAGGTCCTTTGCTGTTGTTCTGGGATTGATTTGCACTTTTTGCACCAAAGTACGTTCATCTCTAGGAGATAGAACGAGTCTCCTTCCATCTCCTTCATGAGCTGTTTGACGGCTGCGTGGTCCCATGGTGTTTATACTTGCGTACTATTGTTTGTACAGATTAACGTGGTACCTTCAGGCATTTGGAAATTGCTCCCAAGGATGAACCAGATTTGTGGAGGTCTACAATTTTGTTTCTGATGTCTTGGCTGATTTCTTTTGATTTTCCCATGATGTCAAGCAAAGAGGCACTGCGTTTGAAGGTAGGACTTGAAATACATCCACAGATACACTTCCAATTGACTCAAATTATGCAATTAGCCTATCAGTAGCTTCTAAAGTCATGACATCATTTTCTGGAATTTTCCAAGCAGTTTAAAGGCACAGTCAACTTAGTGTATATAAACTTCTGACCCACTGGAATTGTGATACAGTGAATTATAAGTGAAATAATCTGTCTGTAAACAATTGTTGGAAAAATTATGTCTTGTGTCAAGCACAAAGTAGATGTCTTAACCAACTTGCCAGAACTATAGTTTGTTAACAAGAAGTTTGTGGAGTGGTTAAAAAACAAGTTTTAATGACTCCAACCTAAGTGTATGTGTACTTCCGATTTCAATTGTATATATATAAATATATATATTTTTAATAAAAGTATACAGTGCCTTGCGAAAGTATTCACCCCACTTGGCATTTCTCCTATTTTGTTGCCTTACAACCTGGAATTTAAAAATATTTTTGGGGGGTTTGTATCATTTGATTTATACAACATGCTTACCAATTTGAAGATGCAAAATATTTTTTCTTGTGAAACAAACAAGAAATAAGACAAAAAATGTAAAACTTGAGCGTGCATAACTATTCACCCCCCCAAAGTCAATACTTTGTAGCGCCACCTTTTGCATCAATTACAGCTGCAAGTCTCTTGGGATATGTCTCTATAAGCTTGGCACGTCTAGCCACTTGGATTTTTGCCTATTCTTCAAGGCAAAATTGCTCCAGCTCCTTCAAATTGGATGGGTTCCTGCTGGTATACAGCAATCTTTAAGTCATACCACAGATTCTCAATTGGATTGAGGTCTGGGATTTCACTAGGCCATTCCAAGACACCTAAATGTTTCCCCTTATACCATTCCAGTGTTGCTTAAGCAGTATGCTTAGGGTCATTGTCCTACTGGAAGGTGAACCTCCGTCCCAGTCTCAAATCTCTGGAAGACTGAAACAGGTTTCCCTCAGGAATTTTCCTGCATTTAGCATGATCCATCATTCCTTCAATTCAATTCCTTCAATATCCCCACAGCATGATGCTGCGACCACCATGCTTCACTGTGGAGATGATGATGAAGGCGTTTTCCTTGATGGCAAAAAAGCTACATTTTTGTCTAATTTGACCATTGTACCTTCTTCCATATGTTTGTGGAGTCTCCCATATGCCTTTTGGCAAACACCAAACGTGTTTGCTTATTTTTTTCTTTAAGCCACTCTTTTTTCTGGCCACTCTTCCATAAAGCCCAGCTCTGTGGAGTGTACGACTTAAAGCGGTCCTCTGGACAGAAACTCCAATCTCCACTGTGGAGCTTTGCAGCTCCTTCAGGGATGTCTTTTGTCTCTTTGTTGCCTCTCTGATTAATGCCCTACTTGCCTGGTCCGTGAGTTTTGGTGGGTGGCCCTCTCTTGGCAGGTTTGTTGTGGTGCCATATTCTTTCAACTTTTTATAATGGATTTAATAGTGCTCCGTGGGATGTTCAAAGTTTCAGATCTTTTTTTTATAACCCAACCCTGATATGTACTTCTCCACAACGTTGTCCCTGACCTGTTTGGAGAACTCCTTGGTCTTCATGGTGCCGCGTGCTTGGTTGTGGCCCTTGCTTATTGGTGTTGCAGACTCTTGGGTATTTCAGAGCAGGTGTATATATACTGAGATCATGTGACACTTAGTTAAATAAAGTCCACCTGTGTGCAATCTAACTATGGGACTTCTGAAGGTAATTGGTTGCACCAGATCTTATTTAGGGGCTTCATAGCAAAGGGGGGTGAATACATATGCACTCACCACTTTTCGTTACGCCAAGGGGAGTAAATACTTTTGCAAGGCACTATACAATACAGTCGAGGTGAGGGTGGAAATGCTTTTGGCAGTTAATCTGCTTCTGTTCTTTGGGTGGAGCTGTGTGCTCTTTTTAAAGGATGGGTGCCAATCTCTCAAAGGCCTAGTGGTTAGAGCATTGAGCTAGTAACCGAAAGGTTGCTGGATCGAATCCCCGAGCTGACAAGGTGAAAATCTGTCATTCTGCCCCTGAGCAAGGCAGTTAACCCACTGTTTCCCGGGCGTCAAAGGCATGGAAATCAATTAAGGCAGCCCCCCGTACCTCTCTGAGTCAGAGGGGTTGGGTTAATTGGGGAAGACACATTTCAGTTGAAGGTATTCAGTTGTACAACTGACTAGGCATCCCCCTTTCCCCTAGGATCTGGGTGGACAAGGGTGTCTGCCAGTCACTGGGATGGCAATTCAATTTGGGATGGGGGGAGGTTTTAGAGGGTGGAATAGTGTTGAACTATTGGTTTACTCAGTAGCAGTGCAAATACCCAGGTACAGCTATATGGTACTTTTTAATGGTAAGTTTACAAACATATATTATGATAAATATAATTGAAACTTTTATCTTATTATGGTAAATGTTGAAATAAGTATAGACAGTTATAATTGTAATGTCAATAAGAAAAGACTATCAGTATTTACATGTGCCTAGCTAAAAGTGAAGGAATATAATATATATTGTTTACAGGAAACTCATTCAACAACTTTAGATGAAGTTGTGTAGAAAAAGGACTGGGGGGACATACTTCTCATATCGGCAAAGAAACTCAAAAGGGGTGAGGACATTGATTAACAATTATGATCCGAATGTGTCAATTCTTCAAACAGATCTGCAAGGTAGATGGATTATTTAAAAAACATTATTGGACAATAAACAGATTTGTCTCATTAATTTATATGGTCCAAGTAATGATGATCCACCCTTCTTTGAAAATATATACAATCATTTATCAAGCATAGAAGTAATACAAGACCATTATTATGGTGGGATATTATAGTACGCTTTTAAATACCAAATCATTTTTTAATCTTCAGCGTAGAAATGCTGCCAAAAATAATTTCCTGTAACTTGTCACAAGTGACGGAGTCACCCATTATTCACCAACGTTTCAGTCTCCTCCATCTCCACTAACCGAAGTTAATTGCAAGGATTTCTATTAATAATGTAAAATGAACAGCTGTACAGAAAGACTCATGTGAAGAACAAATTACAGAGGAGGAACTTCTTGATGCAATTAAAGCCTTTAAGTCTAGGAAAACTCAAGGGCTGGATGGCATATCAGTTGAGGTAAACCTTTGATGTACTCAGAGGACCGTTACTAGCATGTTTTAACCACTCCTATAAGAATGGTAGATGATCAGATAATAAACAAGGTCTCATTTCATTATTACTGAAACTGGACCCAGGTGGTAAATAAAAAGAACCAGTCCAAAATTGGAGGCCTCTTACACTTCAGTGTTGTGATGCAAAAATTATAGCAAAATGCATAGCGCATAGAATTAAAAAGATATTGTCAGAAATGATTCCTCCTAATCAGACAGGTTTTTTACATGGACAATACATTGGCGATAATATAAAACAAGTACTGGAAACAATAAAACACTACGAAAAATCTGGGAAACCAGGTTTGGTATTCATAGCTGACTTTGAAAAGGCTTTTGATAAAGTACGACTGGAATATTAACATTTTGGAGAACCTCTTAAACAATGGTTTAAAGTTATACCGGGTAGTTTGGATACTGGATGCTGATTGGCTAAAACAGCATTTAGCCATGTTTATGTGAGACCGTATACCATGACCATGTTTCAAATCAAATCAAATCAAGTTTATTTTATATAGCCCTTCGTACATCAGCTAATATCTCGAAGTGCTGTACAGAAACCCAGCCTAAAACCCCAAACAGCAAGCAATGCAGGTGTAGAAGCACGGCGGCTAGGAAAAACTCCCTAGAAAGGCCAAAACCTAGGAAGAAACCTAGAGAGGAACCAGGCTATGAGGGGTGGCCAGTCCTCTTCTGGCTGTGCCGGGTGGAGATTATAACAGAACATGGCCAAGATGTTCAAATGTTCATAAATGATCAGCATGGTCAAATAATAATCAGGAGTAAATGTCAGTTGGCTTTTCATAGCTGATCATTAAGAGTATCTCTACCCCTCCTGCAGTCTCTAGAGAGTTGAAAACAGCAGGTCTGGGACAGGTAGCACGTCCGGTGGACAGGTCCGGGTTCCATAGCCGCAGGCAGAACAGTTGAAACTGGAACAGCAGCAAGGCCAGTTGGACTGGGGACAGCAAGGAGTCATCATGCCCGGTAGTCCTGACACATGGTCCTAGGGCTCAGGTCCTTCGAGAGAGAGAAAGAAAGAGAGAAGGAGAGAATTAGAGAGAGCATACTTAAATTCACACAGGACACCGGATAAGACAGGAGAAGTACTCCAGATATAACCAACTGACCCTAGCCCCCTGACACATACACTACTGCAGCATAAATACTGGAGGCTGAGACAGGAGGGGTCAGGAGACCCCCGGACAGGGCTAAACAGGAAGGATATAACCCCACCCACTTCGCCAAACCACAGCCCCCACACCACTAGAGGGATATCTTCAACCACCAACTTACCATCCTGAGACAAGGCCGAGTATAGCCCACAAGGATCTCCACCACAGCACAAACCAAGGGGGGGCGCCAACCTAGACAGGAAGATCACGTCAGTAACTCAACCCACTCAAGTGACGCACCCCTCCTAGGGAAGGCATGAAAGAGCACCAGTAAGCCAGTGACTCAGCCCCTGTAATAGGGTTAGAGGCAGAAAATCCCAGTGGAGAGAGGGGAACCGGTCAGGCAGAGACAGCAAGGGCGGTTCGTTGCTCCAGAGCCTTTCCGTTGACCTTCACACTCCTGGGCCAGACTACACTCAATCATATGACCTACTGAAGAGATAAGTCTTCAGTAAAGACTTAAAGGTTGAGACCGAGTCTGCGTCTCTCACATGGGTAGGCAGACTATTCCATAAAAATGGAGATCTATAGGAGAAAGCCCTGCCTCCAGCTGTTTGCTTAGAAATTCTAGGGACAATTAGGAGGCCTGCGTCTTGTGACCGTAGCGTACGTGTAGGTATGTACGGCAGGACCAACTCGGAAAGATAGGTAGGAGCAAGCCCATGTAACGCTTTATAGGTTAACCTGATGATGATAGGGGGCGCTATTTACACTCTGGGGGAAAATCGTTCCCAATTTAAACGGCCTCGTACTCAATTCTTGCTCGTACAATATGCATATTATTATTAGTATTGGATAGAAAACACTCTCTAGTTTCTAAAACCGTTTGAATTATTTCTCTGAGTGAAACAGAACTCATTCTGCAGCACATTTATTGTCAGGGAGTGAGATTTCAGAAATCGAGGTCCCTGTTCTGGGGTCAGTTTATAAGTCCCAATGTAAGCTATGAGGGTACATGCACTGCATACGCCTTCCTCTAGATGTCAGTAAGCGGTGATAATTTGAATGGAGTGGATTGCGCAATCTGGGACCTTATATAAGACCGTGGAACAGGAAGTACCGTCCTTTTCAACGGTGCGCCTGGCCAAGAAGACATCACAATGACGTCCTGGAAACGCTTTAGTTTTAGTAGTTCTATATCTCCGGTCACGTTTTTATTCGTTATAGGTATTAAAGACATCATCAGGTAGATAATTTAAACCGACGTATAGCAGTTTATTGCGATTTTCCTGGATTTCTTTGTGACGCGCTTCCACTAGTTGGGCACCTCTCCAGTGGGAGGCTAACGTTAGCGGCTAATTCGACAGGACAAGAGGACATCTTTCAGCCAAAAGACGATTGTTCTGAAGAAAGGACACCTTGCCCAAGATTCTGATGGAAGCTCAGCTAATAGTAAGCAGTTTTATGCTGATAATTCATTGTTCTGTTGAAAAAATTCAAATGCATAAGACTCCATTACTTGCAGTGTAGCCTTGCTTTATCGCACGGTGTATTGCGCAGTTACGTTAATTTTAAAAATTTAACCCAGCGATTGCATTAAGAACTAATTTGTCTTTCAATTGCTGTCCAACCTGTATTTTTTTAGTCAAGTTTATGAATAGTTTTCGATAAGAATAGGTGCCGTTCCAAGATGGCGCCGGACAGATTGCTTGACGTTATGGACACTATTATCATTGTATAAGCACGATTTGTGCCGCTAAATATGCACATTTTCGAACAAACTCTATATGCATTGTGTAATATGATGTTATAGGACTGTCATCTGAAGAATTCTGAGAAGGTTAGTGAAAAAATTTATATATTTTGGTGGTTTATACGTTATTGCTATGTTTGGCTTGAATCAATGCTGTTGTAATGTTTGCTATTGTGCTAAGCTAATATAACGCTATATTGTGTTTTCGCTGTAAAACACTTAGAAAATCTGAAATATTGTCTGGATTCACAAGATCTGTGTATTTCATTTGCTGTATGCTGTGTATTTTTCAGAAATGTTTTATGATGAGTATTTAGTTAATCCACATTGGTCTCTATAATTGCTCTGGCTGCTTCGGTGCTATTTTTGACGGTAGCTGTGTCACGTTCTTTCAAAATCGAACCCAGAAGCAGACCAGGACAAGGAGCGTAGGAAGAAGGTGAGTATGATCCTGGATTTGTGTCAAGCTAGCAGATAAGTTCTGGATTGAACCCGCTATCTCCTGTAGCGCCGTCTTGTGTTGTCCCAATGTCTTCCCCTGCTGGGTAATGGTATGGCAAACGGAGTCCAGGGCCGCTGGGTTCATCCTTGGCCGGATCGTTCTGTCACGTTCTTTCAAAATCGAACCCAGAAGCAGACCAGGACAAGGAGCGTAGGAAGAAGGTGAGTATTTATTTACAAGTGAATGTGAATGGGTAGATATATACAGGTGGCGTAGCGGGCAGCGGTGGTGAGTTGATGGGAGTAAATAGGTGAATCCAATGGGGTAGCGGAATCCTCCGTCGACCAGGCGGGAATGGGGTAAATGATCCGGGTGAGTAACTGAAGACAAAACAAACGGAGGTAAGTTTAAGGCAAGCAATACGTAAAAAACAACAAAACAAATTCTATTCAACTTGAGGCTGATACTATGGCACAACATACTGTTCATGGCTAACGATCCGGCAGGGAATGGATGTCAGGTCCGGGCTTATGAAGAGGAGAGATGATGATCAGGACCAGGTGTGCAGATAGCTGATGGGATACAGGTGCGGGTAATCAGAACTCCCAACTGGCTACATTGCCCGGCAACCAGACAGGGTGCATTCCAGGACGCCGGAAAAAACACTCCAGGACAGAACACAGGCAAAAAACGACTCAGGAAACAGGATTCGTGACAGTACCCCCCCTCCGACGAACGCCACCGGGCGGACTACCCGGAGCGCCAGGGTGGAGGCGGTAAAAGTCACGAAGCAGGTCATCGTCAAGTATCTGACGCCGAGGAATCCAACTCCTCTCCTCAGGACCATATCCTTCCCAATCCACTAAATACTGGTACCCTCGACCGCGCCGTCTGGAGTCCATGATGCGGCGCACCGTGTAGACAGGACCACCTCTGATCATCCGAGGAGGAGGAGGACGAGGAGGAGGGGGCAACAGAGGACTGAGGTGAACCGGCTTGAGGCAGGAGACATGAAAGGTGGGATGTACTCTAAGTGTTGCAGGCAACTTGAGTCGAACCACAACAGGATTAATGATTCTCTCCACTATAAACGGACGAATGAACTTCTGTGACAATTTCCTCGACTCAGTCCGTAGAGGAAGATCCCGTGTAGCCAACCAAACCTTATCTCCGACCGTATAAGCGGGGGCAGGAATACGGCGACGATTCGCCTGGATCTGATACCGGTCAGAAACTCTAAGGAGAGCCTTCCTGGCCCGATGCCAGGTCCGGTGGCAATGACGAATGTGGGTCTGGACAGAGGGAACCGAGAGATCGCTTTCCTGAGAAGGAAATAAGGGAGGTTGGTAACCGTACAGGCACTGGAAGGGAGACATCCCAGTAGCAGATGAAGGGAGAGCATTATGGGCATACTCGACCCAGGGTAATTGAGAGGACCAAGAGGTGGGATCAGAGGAAACAAGACAGCGCAGCGTGGACTCCATCTTCTGGTTGGCTCTCTCCGCCTGACCATTAGATTGGGGGTGAAATCCAGAAGTGAGACTGACTGTAGCTCCAATGGCCAAACAGAAGGATCTCCAGACAGCAGAGGTAAACTGAGAACCACGGTCAGAAACAATGTCACAGGGCAACCCGTGGACCCTGAAAACCTCCCTAACCAGGATCTCGGACGTCTCAGTGGCAGAAGGCAGCTTGGAGAGGGGGACAAAGTGAGCAAACTTGCTGAATCTGTCCACAATGGTCAGAATAACCGTGTTACCAACAGAAGAGGGCAACCCCGTGACAAAGTCCAGGGCCAGATGCGACCAAGGTCGCCGGGGAATAGGTAGAGGGTGAAGAAGCCCAGAGCTGGGCCGATTGGTACTCTTATTCTGCGCACAAACAGGACAAGCGGCAACAAACCTCCGGGTATCTTCTCCCATAGCAGGCCACCAAAATCGTCTGCGCAGTAGTGCCATAGTCCAAGCAACGCCAGGGTGACAAGCTATCTTGCTGGCGTGGGACCACTGAAGGACAGCAGAACGGACCGACTCAGGCACGAACAACCGACCGGGTGGACCGTTACCGGGCCCGGGCTGCGTCCGAAGGGCCACCATCACATCCTCCTCAATCCTCCATGTAACGGCTCCCACGAAAACATTCTGGGGAAGAATCGTCTCAGTCTTGGCTCCACTCTCCTCCGTCGTAGACAACATCCGGGACAGGGCGTCCGCCTTCCCGTTCTTCGACCCAGGTCGGAACGTCAGGGAAAAATTGAAGCGTCCAAAAAACAATGGCCTGACGGGCCTGACGGGAGTTGAGACATTTAGCCAATTGCACGTAAGCCAGATTCTTGTGGTCAGTCCAGACCACAAACGGTTGCTCCGCTCCCTCCAACCAGTGACGCCACTCCTCCAAGGCAAGCTTCACAGCGAGAAGCTCCCGGTTACCCACATCGTAGTTTCTTTCAGCTGGAGAAAGACGACAAGAGTAGAAGGCGCAGGGATGGAGTTTAACGTCAGTGGAGCTACGCTGGGACAGGATGGCGCCCACCCCCACATCAGACGCGTCCACCTCAACAACAAACTGACGGGAAGTGTCAGGTTGAGAGGGAATCGGGGCGTTGGTGAATCGGCTCTTCAAGTCCAGAAATGCTCGGTCTGCCTCAGGAGTCCAACAGAAATTTCTGGTGCAAGACGTCAGGGCAGTTAAAGGGGCGGCCACCCGGCTGTAATCACGGATAAACCTCCGATAGAAGTTCGCAAACCCCAGGAATCTCTGGAGCTGCAATCTCGTACCGGGCTGGACCCAATCCCGAACCTTCTCTTGGTCTCTCCCCTGGAGATGATGTACACGAGGAAGGACGTCGTGTGGGCGTGAAAATCACACTTCTCAGCCTTGACGAACAGACGGTTCTCCAATAACCGCTGCAGGACCTGCTTGACATGCTGAACGTGGCTAGAAAGCTCCTTCGAGAAGATGAGGATATCATCCAGGTAAACGAACACAAAAATACCAATCATATCTCTGAGAACGTCATTCACCATACTTTGGAACACAGCAGGAGCGTTGGTCAGTCCAAACGGCATCACCTGGTACTCAAAATGTCCCATCGGAGTATTGAACCCAGTAAACCACTCGTCCCCCTCTTTGATCCGAACCAAATGATAAGCATTACGTAAATCAAGCTTCGTAAAAACCGTAGCACCCTGTAAGGAATCGAAAGCCAAGCTCATCAAGGGCAGGGGATACTTGTTATTGACCGTAATATCATTCAAACCCCGATAATCAATACACGGTCGAAGAGAGCCATCCTTCTTGCTCACAAACAAAATCCTGCTCCCAGAGGTGATGACGAGGGCCGAATGAGACCTGCAGCTAGAGACTCCTTGATGTAGGTCTCCAAGGCCTCACGTTCAGGTCGAGAGAAACTGTATAACCGTCCCTTGGGAAAGGCAGATCCAGGAAACAGATTAATCGCACAGTCATAAGGTCGTTGGGGAGGAAGGGACAGAGCCTTCTGTTTACTGAATACTTCACCCAACTCGTGATATGTTTCTGGAACCAGGGACAAATCAGGAGGAGCAGAGTCACTGACCTGACTGGAAACAGCAGGAGAACAGGCAGTCCTAAGGCAGTTAGCATGACACTCAATGCTCCAACTAGTTACCTTACCCGTCACCCAATCAAACGAGGGATTGTGTTCCTTCAGCCAGGGGTAACCAAGAACCAGAGGAACATGGGGCGAGGACAGAATGAAGAAGGAGATAAACTCTGAATGATTCCCCGACACCAACATCTGAACCGGTTCAGTCCTCATAGTGATCCGTGCCAGACTACTGCCGTTCAGAGTGGTTGCTTCAATGGCTTCCGGCGATTGCTCCTTGGAAAGCCCCAGCTGTTCCACCATGTCGGCATCAATAAAGCTGCCATCGGCACGTGAATCGATAAAAGCGTTCATCTCTAAGCTCTGATCCTTATTCATAAGGGTCGCAGGAAAACGGGGTCTGACAGGATCTTTGAGAGGTTGAAACCTGCTCGCTAACATTCCTCCCGAAACTAGCGAGCCGGGCAGTTTAACGGGCGCTGTGGACAAGCGGAGATGTAATGTCCCGAGCTACCACAGTAGAAACAGCTGTTGGTCTCACGTCTACGTTGGCGCTCCTCCTTAGTTAGGCCGTGTCGCCCCACTTGCATTGTTTCAGAATCTGGTGGCAAGACCCCTCCACTAATCCCATGTGGGGAATAACGATCAATACGTTCTGGTTCACTTCCTGAACCGAATGGTACCCGAGTTGCTGATTGATTGGATGGACCCCACTGCTTCTCCCTCCTTCTCTCTCGGACTTTATTATCTACCCGAATAGATAAAGTGACCAAGCTGTCTAGGTCACTAGGCTCTGGATAGGATATCAGCTTGTCCTTGAGTTGCTCCGACAACCCCTTGTAAAAAGCCGCTTGTAGTGACTCCTCATTCCAACCACTCTCCACAGCCAATGTCCTGAACTCGATCATAAAGTCTGCCACACTGCGAGCTCCTTGGCGAAGAGTGAACAAACGTTTAGCTGCGTCCTTACCTCGGACTGGATGGTCAAAAAGCTTTCTCATCTCTCCCGTGAACTCCTGATATGAAGCCATGCAGGTCCCCTGTCGTTCCCAAACGGCTGAAGCCCATTCCAGAGCTCTTCCACGCAGCAGTTCAATAACAAAGGCTATCCTAGCCTTGTCAGTGGCGTAAGAATGGGGCTGCAGATCAAACACTAACACACACTGCATATGAAACGAACGGCATTTTCCCAAATCCCCTTCATATTTATCAGGCGTCGGTACCTTGGGTTCACGGAAGGAAACCGCTCCAGACACGGCAGGTGAGATGGGTGAAACAGGTGGTGAATGAATCGCCGGCAAACTGAGCTGATCCTGGATTTGTGTCAAGCTAGCAGATAAGTTCTGGATTGAACCCGCTATCTCCTGTAGCGCCGTCTTGTGTTGTCCCAATGTCTTCCCCTGCTGGGTAATGGTATGGCAAACGGAGTCCAGGGCCGCTGGGTTCATCCTTGGCCGGATCGTTCTGTCACGTTCTTTCAAAATCGAACCCAGAAGCAGACCAGGACAAGGAGCGTAGGAAGAAGGTGAGTATTTATTTACAAGTGAATGTGAATGGGTAGATATATACAGGTGGCGTAGCGGGCAGCGGTGGTGAGTTGATGGGAGTAAATAGGTGAATCCAATGGGGTAGCGGAATCCTCCGTCGACCAGGCGGGAATGGGGTAAATGATCCGGGTGAGTAACTGAAGACAAAACAAACGGAGGTAAGTTTAAGGCAAGCAATACGTAAAAAACAACAAAACAAATTCTATCCAACTTGAGGCTGATACTATGGCACAACATACTGTTCATGGCTAACGATCCGGCAGGGAATGGATGTCAGGTCCGGGCTTATGAAGAGGAGAGATGATGATCAGGACCAGGTGTGCAGATAGCTGATGGGATACAGGTGCGGGTAATCAGAACTCCCAACTGGCTACATTGCCCGGCAACCAGACAGGGTGCGTTCCAGGACGCCGGAAAAAACACTCCAGGACAGAACACAGGCAAAAAACGACTCAGGAAACAGGATTCGTGACAAGCTGTGAAGGTAGCTGCAATGTAAAACTGATTTATACCTCAAATATGCACATTTTTCGAACAAAACATAGATTTATTGTATAACATGTTATCTGATGAAGTTGTTTGTTGGTTAGTTTGGTTGGTTCTTGGTTAGTTAGCTTGGCTTTGTGCATGCTACCTGTGCTGTGAAAAATGTCTGTCCTTCTTTGTATTAGGTGGTGAGCTAACATAAATATACGTGCTGTTTTCGCTGTAAAACATTTAAAAAATCGGACATGTTGACTAGATTCACAAGATGTGTATCTTTCATTTGCTGTATTGGACTTGTTAATGTGTGAAAGTTAAATATTTCTAAAAAATATATTTGGAATTTCGCGCCCTGCACTTGAAGTGGCTGTTGTCATATTGTGGCCGGCCTCGGGCTTGCAGCCAGAAGAAGTTAATGGCGTCAGACCGAGTCTCTGCATCTGTCCTCGTGCTACTAGACCTTAGTGCTGCCTTTGATACCATTCATCACCACATTCTTTTGGAGAGACTGGAAACCCAAATTGGTCTACACGGACAAGTTCTGGCCTGGTTTAGATCTTATCCACGGAAAGATATTAGTTTGTCTCTGTGAATGGTTTGTCCTCTGACAAATCAACTGTACATTTCGGTGTTCCTCAAGGTTCCGTTTTAGGATCACTATTGTTTTCACTATATATTTTAACTCTTGGGGATGTCATTCGAAAACATAATGTTAACTTTCACTGCTATGCGGATGACACACAGCTGTACATTCGCGCCACTTGGCAAGTGTGCTTGCTAAATCGAGAGGGAAAAAGGCTGTTCTAAATCCAAACAACGATTGTTCCCGACAAAGGACCCCTTGTACAACATTCTGATGAAATATCAGCAAAAGTAGGACCCAGTTTATGATGCTATTTCATATATCTGTCGAACATGTGAACTACTCGTTGGCGCCCAGCTTTTGGGTACTCTCTCGCTATACCTAAGCTGGATGTCGTAATGAAGTTATTTTTAGAATTCTAACACGGCGATTGCATTAAGAACTAGTGTATCTATCATTTCCTATACAACATGTCTTTTTTAGTTATGTTTATGAATAGCTATTTGGTCAGAATATGTGTGTCAGAAAAAGTGTCAGAAAAATATCCGGACGTTGTGGGGAAAAGATGCTACGTTAGCACAATGTATAACCACAGATTTCAGCTCTAAATATGCACATTTTCGAACAAATCATAAGTGTATGTATAACCTGATGTTATAGGACTGTCATCTGATGAAGCTTATCAAGCAAGCTTAGTCAAATTATATATATCTTTTGCTGGTTTGTTACGATCGCTAACTTTTGCTACTGGGAAATGGCTTGTGTTTCTGGCTATTGTGGTAAGCTAATATAACGCTATATTGTGTTTTTGCTGTAAAACACTTAACCTGTTTGGCGTGCAAGCCCGACGTCGGTACATTTATGACAACAGCCAGTTCAAAGTGCAGGGCGCGAAATTCAAAATCTATTTTTTTTTAATATTTAACTTTCACACATTAACAAGTCCAATACAGCATATGAAAGGTACACATCTTGTGAATCCAGCCAACATGTCCGATTATTAAAATGTTTTACAGGGAAGACAAAATATGTAAATCTATTAGCTAACCACGTTAGCAAAAGACACCACTTTTTTTACTATAACAGTTTATTATTCCATCAGTAGCTATCACAAATTCGACCAAATAAAGATATAAATAGCCACTAACCAAGAAACAACTTCATCAGATGACAGTCTGATAACATATTTATTGTATAGCATATGTTTTGTTCGAAAAATGTGCATATTTCAGGTATAAATCATATTTTACATTTCAGCTACAATCAGAAATTGCACCGAAAGCAGCCATAATATTTACAGACACCAACGTCAAATACCTAATTACTCATCTTAAAACATTTCTGAAAAATACATAGTGTACAGCAATTGAAAGACAGGCATCTTGTGATTCCAGACAATATTTCCGATTTATTAAATGTTTTACAGCGAAAACAAAATATAGCGTTATATTAGCGGAGCCACAATAGCCAGAAACACTTGGGCGCCGACGACCAGTTCACATGCGCGACAGATATTAGAAATAGCATCATAAAATGTTTCTTACTTTTGGTGATCTTCCGTCAGAATGTTGGACAAGGTGTCCTTTGTCCAGAACAGTCATTGTTTGGATCTGGAACGGCAAATTTCCCTCTTCATTTAGCATGGGCACTTGCCAAGTGGCACGGATCTCTCCAACGTCAACAAAGTCAGAGAACGGAACACGGCAAAACTCCCGAAAAAAATTCAATAATCTGATTAAACTATATTGAAAAAACATACTTTGCGATGATATGGTCACATGTATCAAATAAAATCCGAACCGGAGATAGTAGTCGTCCATAACAGCAGCTAAACAGAAGGCAATCCCACTGTCCAACTGGCGCTAACAAGAGTACCGGAAATGAGGGACACGTCATACAAAGAGCTTGTATTCCAATTCAGAACAAGATGAACACAAAATTTCTTCTCTCACAGCCTCTTGACAACCAGGGGAAGGTGTATGAAGTGTACGTAGACTCTTACGTTTTATGCCCATGTATAGGCAGGAAGTTGAACAGAGCATCGATTTCAGACATTCCACTTCCTGGTCAGGAGATGTGCTGCAGAATGAGTTCTGTTTCACTCAGAGAAATAATTCAAAGTTTTAGAAACTAGAGAGTGTTTTCTATCCAATAGTAATAATAATATGCATATTGTACGAGCAAGAATTGAGTACGAGGCTGTTTGAAATGGGCACCTTTTATCCGGCTACTCAATACTGCCCCTGCAGCCCAAACAGGTTAAAAGGTAATTTACCACCTTCACAAGGGCAGTCTCAGTGCTATGATGGGGTCTAAAAACAGACTGAAGCATTTCGTATACATTGTTTGTCTTCAGGAAGGCAGTGAGTTCTTCGATATAGGCCGATAGTTTTTTATATTTTCTGGGTCAAGGTTTGGCTTTTTCAAGAGAGGCTTTATTACTGCCACTTTTAGTGAGTTTGGTACACATCCGGTGGATAGAGAGCCGTTTATTATGTTCAACATAGGAGGGCAAAGCACATGAAGCAGCTCTTTCAGTAGTTTAGTTGGAAGAGGATCCAGTAAGCAGCTTGAAGGTTTAGAGGCCATGATTATTTTCATCATTGTGTCAAGAGATATAGTACTAAAACACTTAATTGAGGAAAATAAGAACAATCCAAAATGTATTTTTGATACTGTTGCAAAGCTAACTAAAGAGCAGCATTCCCCAAGTGAAGATGGCTTTCACTTCAGCAGTAATAAATTCATGAACTTCTTTGAGGAAAAGATCATTATCATTAGAAAGCAAATTACGGACTCCTCTTTAAATCTGCGTATTCCTCCAAAGCTTAGCTGTCCTGAGTCTGCACAACTCTGCCAGGACCTAGGATCAAGAGAGACACTTAAGAGTTTATTCGGAAGATAACAGCTCTATAAATATTATTTCGTGGTGCCCCTCTCTAGGTAATTACATTTACATGATTAGTTCAATCAGGTAATATTAATTACGGAGAAAGTATTTTATAGAATAGCATGTCATAACGCTTAATCCGGCATAGCCAAAGACACGACACATGTGACTTGGTCATGGCCACTGAGCTCTCATGACCTTTGTTTCCACAGTATTTCTACATTCCAAACCCACTCTGCTGTTGTTGGTAGCACTGAGGAAGAAACACAATATCAACCAAGGCACTGGCTTGTGGTTAATCAATGTCTGAGCCACTTTTTATATTAGTCCTATGTCCTCTTTGAAAATTTCCCAAACCCACTTCTGAGTGGATAACTCTCACACAGTAGAGTTGACGGGGGTCTTTCCTTTTGAGTGTGAAGCGGGATTTGGTGCGGGAGGGAAATCTATGTGGAGTATGCAGTGGAGTTGTGGAGTGTAGAATTTCAGATTAGTGGGCCTGTCTGCTGCTGCCCGGACTAAAAGTCCTCTCTCCATGGTTTTCCCTTCACTACTCAGCCATAACTGTCGGCCACACACAGACACATGCTCAGAAGATGCCAGTAATATAGAGCTGAGGAGAGGGACATCGAGAACAAAGACAGCTTCGGTATGGTACAGCCATGGGACTCCACATTGTGGAAGGAGCAGCTAGTGTTTCATTTCCCACATTACCCAGAGGTCTTAATTAGTTTAGGTTAATCATGCGCTGCCATAATTGACTACTGTTGTTTCTCCTTTTCATCTATTATTTTACTGCCTGGAACCAACTTGCAGTGGGGGGGACCTCATTTCACGTAACAACAGCGACAGCCCAATTCCCTAATATGATGTATGATGTATTTCTTTATATATTTATTTCTCTCTCTCTCTCTTTATATTTGGTATTTTGTGTCTCTTCTTTCTTACACTATTTGGTTCCACTTTACTTGACCAAAACGTCCAGTGTTACAACTACAACTAGTTCAAGTGTGATGGAAAGGGACACTTTTTCCGCTGAAGAGAGTTGTGCCTTGGACCAATCAAAGGCTATCTTACTAATATTTGCAGAAGAATGAGCTGCATTAGAGGATACCTATTAAAATGATTAAGAAATCAATACTGTGTCCTCTTTAATTACTTGTCTCTTATTCATATCCTTATTTTTTTGAACTGCATTGTTGGTTAGGGGCTCGTAAGTAAGCATTTCCCTGTTGTATTCGGCACAAGTGACTAATACAATTTGATTTGATTTGCTTGTTTTTAGTACCATCCATCAGCTACCCTCAACCTCTCCCATCTATCTCTGAAGACCATCCAGTTTTGATTTCTATTGGCCATATATTTTTAAACTATGCTGTTCCACAAAAGTTCTGAACCTACAGTATATACATTTAAAGGACACAGTATATTTTACATTAGTTCTCTTGTTATTTTTAGTCCCACCATTCAGCTCCACTCAACCCCTCCCATCTATCTCTGAACACCATCCAGTTTTGATTTCTATTTGCCAAACATTTTTCAATTGTGCTGTGATGTTTCACAAAAGTTCTGAACCTTTCTATTCTCAGTTTCTACACATTGTAAATTGAAGATAACATTTTTGCTAAGAGTATTATGATATTATTGATTGATTGACTATGACTTTTTAAATTACCCAGCAGTGCTATTTGCAGAGTTAGCTCAAGGTAAATGTTGCAATTCTTCAGCCATTCCTTAACCTGCGAGTACAGTAGCTGGTAAGCTAGCTGTAACGGTATTCCTCCTCCTCTTCAACCGAAGAGGAGGAGTAGTGATTGAACCAAGGCGCAGCGTTGTGAAATGACATATTTTAATTAAACAAGACGGAAAAAACACGAAACGAAAACACTTGAATAATTAACAAAATAACGTAGACAAACCTGAACATACGAACTTACAATAAAACACGAAGAACGCACGAACAGGGAAAATAGACTACACAAAAATGACGATGTACAAACCAAACCGAACAGTCCCGTATGGTGCGACAAACACTGACACAGGAGACAACCACCCACAATGAACACTGTGAAACAACCTACCTAAATATGACTCTCAATTAGAGGAAAACGCCAAACACCTGCCTCTAATTGAGAGCCATACCAGGCAACCCTTAAACCAACATAGAAACAGAAAACATAGAATGCCCACCCAAACTCACGTCCTGACCAACTAACACATACAAACTAACAGAAATAGGTCAGGAACGTGACACTAGCCAATGTTAGGCAGTTAGCTTGGGTGATAAACTGCTGTTTTTAGGTCAGCTAGCTAATGTTACGTGTATGACCTGTGTAGTAATATTCTTTGTATCTCAGAGCCATTTGCTTTGCTATTTATAGCCTAATGTTAGCAAGTTAACATTGAACCTGGTTGGTTAACTACCTGCAGATCCATGCAGGGTAGTTACGTCATTAGTTGGGATTATGGTTCATTGTTTAGCTATCTATCTACATATCTTAAGAAAAGATGTGCAAGTGACCATTTCAATAGAATGTTAATGTTGTCACTGTGACAACTGTTGATAGACGTAAATGGTAAATTAGCTCTGTCTATCTACTCCGATTTCAGAGCACTCTTGTGTGCCAGAGCACAGACTAATTGACAAATTTAACGTTCAACACCCGTTGAATATGGCCGGTGTCAGTAAATGTTGGCAAAAAAGCGTTTGTTTTGCCAGCAGCACAGTTGCAGTCACCAACACTCTGGATACCACAAAAACAGCCTAACTAGCTCTGCTAGGGCAAGTAAAATGGTCAGTGTGAACTGTTCTCTCATTTATGTCTGGAAGTAGCTAGCAAGCTAGCCAACGTTAGCCAGTTAGCTTGGGTGCTTGACTGCTTTTGTTAGGAGAGAATGCTCATATCAAGCCTTAAAGAGATGGGTGGGACTAAATATTAAGAGGGTGTGAATGATGCTGAATGGGTGTAGACAAAGAAGAGGTCTCCAGTAGGTGTCCCAAAACATTCAAAGGCCATTTTCTCATAAGTGAGATCACAAGTTTATCAACTTTCGAAGCATAAATTACTTTATCATTGTTCCTCGATTGTAGTGTATGACAATTTTTTTATCCAATGTAAAAAACACAATTTCAATTTTGCTACAAAAGACCGAATCGAGCTGGTCAGTCAAATAAGTTCCCACAGTTGACAGTGAATATCAGAACAGAAACCAAGCCATGAGATCGAAGGATTTGTGAGGCACAGATCTAGGGAAGGGTACCAAAAAATGTCTGCAGCATTGAAGGTCCCCAAGAACACAGTGGCATCCATCATTATTAAATAGAAGAAGTTTGGAACCACCAAGACTTTACCTAGTGCTGGCCGCCTTGCCAAACTGAGCAATCGGGGGAGATGGTCCTTGTTCAGGGAGGTGACCAAGAACCGATGGTCACTCTGACAGAGCTCCAGAGTTCCTCTGTGGAGATGGGAGAACCTTACAGAAGGACAACCATCACTGCAGCACTCCACCAATCAGGCCTTTATGGTAGAGTGGCCCGACGGAAGCCACTCCTCAGTAAAAGGCACATGACAGCCAACTTGGAATTTGCCAAAAGGCACATAAAGGACTCAGACCATGAGAAACAAGATTCTCTGGTCTGATGAAAATAAGATTGAACTCTGAATGCCAAGCGTCATGTCTGGGGTTAACCTGGTACCATCCCTACGGTTAAGGGGGATGTTTTTCAGTGGCAGGGACTGGTAGACTAGTCAGGATTGAGGGAAAGATGAACAGAACAAAGTACAGAGAGATCTTTGATGAAGATAGGCTCCAGAGTGGTTCACCTTCCAACAGGATAACGACGCTAAGCACACAGCGAAGACAACGTAAGAGTGGCTTTGGGACACATCTCTGAATGTCCTTGAGTGGCCCAGCCAGTGCCCGGACTTGAATCCGATCGAACATCTCCGGAGAGACCTGAAAATAGCTGTGCAGTGACGCTTCCCATACAACCTGATAGAGCTTGGGAGGATCTGCAGAGAAGAATGGGAGAAACTCCCCAAAAACAGGTGTGCCAAGCTTCTAGCATGATACCCAAGAAGACTCGAGGCTGTAATCGCTGCCAAAGGTGCTTCAACAAAGTACTGAGTAAAGGGTCTGAATACTTATGTAATTGTAATATTTCAGTATTTAAAAATATATATATTTTCTAAAAAATCTTAACCTTTTTTTTTGTCATTATGGTGTATTGTGTGTAGATTGATAAGGATAAAAAAAATATATATTAATTTTAGAATAAGGCTGTAACGTAACAAAATCCTTTTTTTATAATTATTTTAATTTATTTTTAAAATCCAGCGTCGTTTTGTCTATCAGTTCATAAACCATGTGCCATGGAATCGGTACATCGAAAATCTCTTCCCAACTATTTTGCAATCTGCATGGCACAGCTGTCATTTTTTTTGTTCCTTAAATTAAACGGTTATAGTTTTTTATTCATCACAATTATCTTTAACCGATTTTGGTCTTTAGTGCAGGGCCGACAGATAAGTTCCTTACTTTCTCCCCCTTCCACTTGCATCTTAAAACTTCTTGTCAAGAGCGCTATTTTCACTTTGGAAAAAATCGTGCCCAAATTAAACTGCCTCGTACTCTATTCTAGATCATACAATATGCATATTATTATTACTATTGGATAAAAAACACTCTCAATTTTCTAAGACTGTTTGAATTATATCTGTGAGTAAAACAGAACTCATTTTGCAGCAAACTTCCATATAGGAAGTGAAAAATCTGAAAACGAGGCTCTGTTCCAGGGCCTGCCTATTCAACTGGCTTATATTTATCGATATGCATGCACTTCATACGCCTTCCACTAGATGTCAACAGGCAGTGGAAGGTGGAATGGGGTGTCTAGCTTGATCTGAGGTCGAACAAGAGCTTTTGGAGTGGCAGGTCAGGAATTTCCTTTCTCTACCTAGGCTTGCGAAGCACCTCCATATTGTCTTCTGATAGGCGTTCGGGATACACGGCTAATATCTCCGGCTCTGATTTTATTTGATACATGTGATAATAACATCGTAAAGTATGTTTTTTCAACCGAGTTTTATCAGATTATTCAACATTTATCGGGACTTTTGGAGTTTTCCGTTCTTTGCGTAGAGAGAAGATGGGAACGTTATAAAGCTTGGCTAGCATTGTGGCGCGAATTCGACAGGAGAAAAGGACATTCTAAAACCAAACAACGATTTATTCTGGACCAAGGACTCCTTGTACAAGATTCTGATGGAAGCTCAGCAAAAGTAAGAACAATTTATGATGTTATTTCGTATTTCTGTGGAAAATGTTATTTCTATTCTCCTCCGTTCTGGCGGGCGCTGTCTCGCAATAACGCAAGCTGTTTGTTATGGTAAAGTTATTTTTAAAAATCTAACACGGCGGTTGCATTAAGAACCAGTGTATCTTTCATTTGCTGTACAACATGTATTTTTTAGTAAAGTTTATGATGAGTTCTTAGGTCAGATTAGGTGAGTGTCCAAAATAGCTCCTGACATTCTGGGGAAATGTTGCTACATTTTCACAATGTATAACCACGGTTTGCAGCTCTAAATATGCACATTTTTGAACAAAACATAAGTGTATTGTATAACCTGATGTTATAAGACTGTCATCTGATGAAGTTGTTCAAGGTTAGTGATTAATTTTATATCTTTTGCTGGTTTTTGCGAATGCTATCTATGCGGTGAATAAATGCGTTTGTGTGTTTGGCTATTGTGGTAAGCTAATATAATGCTATATTGTGTTTTCGCTGTAAAACACTTAAAAAATCGAAAATATTGGCTGGATTCACAAGATGTTTATCTTTCATTTGCTGTATGTATTTTTCATAAATGTTTTATGATGAGAATTTAGGTATTTCACGTTGCTCTCTGTAATTATTCTGGCTGCTTTGGTGATATTTTTGATGGTAGCTGCAATGTAAAACTATGATTTATACCTCAAATATGCACATTTTCAAACAAAACATACATTTATTGTATAACATGTTATAGGCCTAATAATATTTTACATCAATAGCAGTCAATATTAATCGTCACCTTATTTCAGTCTCATCTGAAAATTGTAAATTCTTGGTTATCTTCACGAACCCTGGCTAACAAGTTGAATCAGCAATACAAAATTGGGTTTAATTATTTATTTACTAAATACCTAACTAATCACACAGAATTACATATACACAAAATGAATCATACCTTGATTACAAATTACGTCATAAAGGAAAACGTCCCTAGCGGGCGGAACAGATATGACAGCTTGTTACACAAAAGAAAAGGGGCAGGGTTTGAATGAAAGAGCGGGAAGACTGAGGAACAAAGGGCGAAGCTGTGCTATCGTAAATACACTGCTCAAAAAAATAAAGGGAACACTTAAACAACACAACGTAACTCCAAGTCAATCACACTTCTGTGAAATCAAACTGTCCACTTAGGAAGCAACACTGATTGACATTAAATGTAACATGCTGTTGTGCAAATGGAATAGACAAAAGGTGGAAATTATAGGCAATTAGTAAGACACCCCCAAAAAAGGAATGGTTCTGCAGGTGGTGACCACAGACCACTTCTCAGTTCCTATGCTTCCTGGCTGATGTTTTGGTCACTTTTGAATGCTGGCGGTGCTTTCACTCTAGTGGTAGCATGAGACGGAGTCTACAACCCACACAAGTGGCTCAGGTAGTGCAGTTCATCCAGGATGGCACATCAATGTGAGCTGTGGCAAAAAGGTTTGCTGTGTCTGTCAGCGTAGTGTCCAGAGCATGGAGGCGCTACCAGGAGACAGGCCAGTACATCAGGAGACATGGAGGAGGCCGTAGGAGGGCAACAACCCAGCAGCAGGACCGCTACCTCCGCCTTTGTGCAAGGAGGTGCACTGCCAGAGCCTTGCAAAATGACCTCCAGCAGGCCACAAATGTGCACGTGTCTGCTCAAACGGTCAGAAACAGACTCCATGAGGGTGGTATGAGGGTCCGACGTCCACAGGTGGGGGTTGTGCTTACAGCCCAACACTATGCAGGACGTTTGGCATTTGCCAGAGAACACCAAGATTCGCAAAATCGCAACTGGCGCCCTGTGCTCTTCACAGACGAAAGCAGGTTCACACTGAGCACATGAGCACATGTGACAGACGTGACAGAGTCTGGAGACGCCGTGGAGAACGTTCTGCTGCCTGCAACATCCTCCAGCATGACCGGTTTGGCGGTGGGTCAGTCATGGTGTGGGGTGGCATTTCATTGTGGGGCCGCACAGCCCTCCATGTGCTCGCCAGAGGTAGCCTGACTGCCATTAGGTACCGAGATGAGATCCTCAGACCCCTTGTGAGACCATATGCTGGCACATGCACATTTGTGGCCTGCTGGAGGTCATTTTGCAGGGCTCTGGCAGTGCACCTCCTTGCACAAAGGCGGAGGTAGCGGTCCTGCTGCTGGGTTGTTGCCCTCCTACGGCCTCCTCCACGTCTCCTGATGTACTGGCCTGTCTCTGGTAGCGCTTCCATGCTCTGGACACTACGCTGACAGACACAGCAAACCTTTTTGCCACAGCTCGCATTCATGTGCCATCCTGGATGAACTGCACTACCTGAGCCACTTTTGTGGGTTGTAGACTCCGTCTCATGCTACCACTAGAGTGAAAGCACCGCCAGCATTCAAAAGTGACCAAAACATCAGCCAGGAAGCATAGGAACTGAGAAGTGGTCTGTGGTCACCACCTGCAGAACCATTCCTTTTTTGGGGGTGTCTTACTAATTGCCTATAATTTCCACCTTTTGTCTATTCTATTTGCACAACAGCATGTGGAATTTATTGTCAATCAGTGTTGCTTCCTAAGTGGACAGTTTGATTTCACAGAAGTGTGATTGACTTGGAGTTACGTTGTGTTGTTTAAGTGTTCCCTTTATTTTTTTGAGCAGTGTACAATATCTTATGCATTCTAAATTACCGCCCATTTGGAAAAGGAAAATGCAATAAATATTTACTCTGAGCTGCGCTTCGGTAGGTTGGTGGTAGATGGAAGGCCGTGATGCCCAACCGGGTCCTTTTTCCTGAAAATAACAACACCGTACCACTCTAACACTCCAGTGACTGGGTAAAACGATGGTTATGATTGAGAAGGTAGACTTTAAAAAAATACTTAGAAAAAACTATTTTTGTTAAATCAGGAAAAACGTAATAAAAAAAGTAAATCTCCAACATGTTATTCATGTCTTCATCCACTCTTATTACAGACAACACTTTCTAGGCCAGATACCTTTTGCTTACTTTGCTAAGCATATTGGGTATGTGTTGGAGTGAGAAATGAGGAGAGAAAAGTTCTCAATTTGCTGTCATACTTAGATTGAATACAGCAAGTTGTGAAATAAAGCATCCCGTCATGCTAATTGCACTGCTGCCCTTCTGCATTGCTTCACTAAAATTACAACTTTCTGTGAATATATCCTTCTCTGGGAATGAATGCTAACTATAAGCCTGTTGGTCCAGCAGCTCCCTGGAGCAGTGTTGTAAAACGTGAACATGAGCAATGGATAGCCATCAGTGCAAACAAACAAGCTTGCATACGGTACACAAAAGTAATCTGAAGAAATGGAGCAAAGATTGGGCACTAAATTGGAAAAACAAAGCTAATGAGACTTGTTGATAACTTGTCCTCTAGGAGTTACTGTTACTATTTCAATCTCACTGGTGCATGATATGGTGCTTTCCTTTTAGAAAGACATTATGCTACGGTCACATAGAGGGAATATGACAAACTCACAGAGCTGAATGATGCAGATCAGTATTTCCCTCTCTAATCAGGAGGTTCTAATGGAAATGCAGTCTTGCAGGTGACCTGATTCCAGCCCGCTTTGAAGTTCTGAATCAGTGATCTTGCTAGTCATCAATTTGTGGAGCTTATATCATTTCTAAAAACTTCCTCTCTGTCCAGGGAATTGCCACGGGCATTTTCTCCCCTCCATGATGTTGTTATGTCGCTATAGGGTTAGAGAAAGTAAAGTGCTGACATCACGGAATGCATCTGGCATTTCCTAATCCTTCTTTAAAACTTTACCAATTTCATGAGTTTATTTACCAAGGGATACCTCCATGTGCACCAGTGGGCTAAGATTGACTTAGTCATGAATTATTATAGTTTTAATATGTAATACGCCAGAAATAGCATAATTAAATAGAGTATACCCGACAGTTGTTGTTTCTCAGATAATTTTAAGTGTCACGAAAGTCAAGAGGGTAGATTTTCTAAAGACACATTCATAACAATACTTTCAATAAAAAAATGGACAGACATGACTGTCAAGCTTTCAGTATGTCAACAACGATCCTGACTTTTTAACAACAGACAGTACGTCCTTCTCTGGATGAAAATCTTCAACGTTCATCACCACTACTGATTTGAATTCTTCTACTTCTTCTGGCAGTACTTTGTCACCCTGAGGTATAGTTTACGTCAGTCAAACAGTGGCATGATGTGAAGTCTGGACAGGCCCTCACAGGATCTCCACTAATGATAGAATTCTATGACATTACATTATCTGGGTTGATTTATTCCCCAAAAATCTGTCTTTCACGCAGCTATTCTTTGACTTTCCTAATGAAGTGATTTTCTATTCAGGTTGTGGCCTCTCCAAATGCCACCTTTTTCACAGTGTAATGTTACATTTCCATGTTCAAACGTCAACTTCCAGTCCCTCTGCATTCGATATCTACACCCTATTAGTCTGTGTGGACTAATTAAAAAGGACTGCAGGTGTCAACAGAAATACTTCATCATGCATCAATGGATTTCGCTATTGATATTTGAAGCAAGTGTGGATATGATCAGAAAGACGACTGAGCAGAAACTGTTTGCTATTGTAATGTTTGGTATGTTGACCTATTCTTAGGTAGTAGGCTCTACATTGCCAGATCAGAAATCTATTGGAAGTCTCCAAAAGGAAATACACATGAACAGAAACAAATTAATTTTATTGTCAAACAACGATCAGATCCTTACAGTATATTGTCCACTCCTCAAAGGAAATACTACTAAATCCCACAGACACATATACTCCCACGTTGCTGCTCTATAACATTCCCTTCTCTAAATTGATTGTATGAAGCTGAATTATTAATAGCTAAATTATTTTTGGAATGTTCTACAGTATGAAAGGTTCCCAGACCTACATCTCCACGTAGGTAAACTATGAATGAAGGACTGCCCGTGATCCAGGTCATTACATGTGTTGAGACAGTAATACACCTAGACCAACACATGGCTCAAAGTGGCTAGACTCGATTCTAAGGAAAGCCCTAAGCTCTGAGTGTGTTGCTTGTGTTCTATGTATTGCTCTAAGTCTGAAGCAGCAGACATAGGATCCCACAGCAACCATGGGGATTTGAACCTGGGAAAGTGATTTCAACTGCAGACGCATTGCACTAGAACTTAACGGGTCGAATCTTCTCAAGACAATTTCCTGACCTGCAGAAATCCTATCGTCTTCACTCCTGACGGATCCTCTTTGGGCATGTCGACCGGTACAAAGGCATGGTATCCCTTAGTATTATATTTGTGGTTTATCAAGTTCAAACCATCCAAGTAAACTGAGCCCTACCAATTTAAAGGGGAGTTTTGATCACGAGACATATCTAAACGTTTTAATAGTACCTGTGTCCTGCTGTTAAAAACTTAAATAATTAAACGTGTAAAATTAAAGTGAGGCCATAATTATTTTTTGTTTTTTTGCCATTCCCCTGTATTAGTTTGACAATTATTATGCCAACCCTATTCCTGGAGACCTACCGCCCTGTAGGCTTTTGCTCCAACCCAAATCTAGCACACCTGGTTCTAATAATTAGCTGATAAGCTGAATCAGGTTAGTTACAACTGGAGTTTGAGTGAAAACCTACAGGTGGGTAGCTCTCCAGGATCAGTGGTGGAGAGACCTGCCAAAGACTGTTCAGTAGTTTCTTAATTAATCAAACCAATTTTGATTAAATTACTGAAAATACTGTTTTCCCTGTGTAAGACTGAAACACCTTCCTTATGAAGTGTTGGTAGCTCTTTATACAACATATGATTGGGCCTCCACCAGACTATTGATGTCTAAGATCCGTTGGGGATACAACACATCTTCTTTACCTCTCTGCCAGCTGCCAGGTCCTCTAGGACCCCTTTTAGAGGTGGATAAGATGAGGAGTAATAGTTTTACAGTAATAGTGTTACAATATGTGTTAATGCTTTAGAATGAACACTGCTGTTTGAACAGATGAGATGTGGCAGCAGACAGCCTCTGTCATGAACAGTTAGACACGCTTCATTACTCCAACCGTTCTCTCTCTGTTTATGATACAGTGGTACCTGTGGACACTGCCAGTCACTGGACAATATTTACACGTTGCATGCCTTTACTCACGGAAAGGGCATCTGTGTTTACTTGCTTGAGTAGTAGTTGCACAGATTAATTCAAATTAAACAGAATATTTCAGAACTCCTTCAGTTTGTGTGCATGTAATTACTGCCTTCCCATAATGCTCTGTTAAGCCCCAATGAGAGGGTATGAGGAGAGGGGCGTGGAAGGTTCCAGTTGGTTTTCTGAACAAAAACAAATTGGTTTAATGGCATAAACCCACTTGAGTGCTTTGATCATGAAGCGAGTTCATGTAGTGATAGTTTTTTCACTTCTGAATAAACATCCCTACTTTATTAAGCTTCTCGAAAATTGGCCCTAACAGTAAAGTAGTTCTAACGCTGCTGGTCCAAAAAGTTAATGGGATTTTCAATACGGTTTCAAAATTCAGTTTTTCTCCTTACGTTGCAGTTTTCTTGCGGTGTTTGATTGTATAATATGAAGGAAAGATGTGGAGATGTAAGCCTCAATTGAACCCATAGATAAGGGTGGTCGAAATAAGTGACCAACAACTTCTCAAATAATGGCTGCCCATACACTATATTACTGTCTTTCACAAACCCTGTCTGTATTTCTAAGAACCAGGAGGTCCCATTCTTCCGCTGCCTTTTTAAAAGCATTTTGTGAACAGCCCCTTTTAATCCTGAAGTTTAGAGGCAGAGTTTTACACAAGCCAACCAGAGCACCTGGGTAGACGTCAGACGAGGAGTGTTTCGTTGTGTCAGTGCCGTGTAAGATGTGCTCCACTCTCTAGATCAATCAGACTTGTATTATTAATTCAAAGGGAGAGCTTTCCTTTCATGTCCTGCAGTATATTAAAAGAGAAGAAGTTAACCATACAGGGAGGTAAGCTGTCGACAGACCTTTTGCTCACCGAATTACCCAGACCACATGCTTCTCTGGGATTGCGTGATGTCCCGCTCCTGTTTTTCGTCCTGCATTGTCTAAGAAACAATTGCTCCCTAACCACTAAAGTAAGAAGCACTATCAATCCCAGAAGGTTAATGGGATATTTTATCGAGTGATAGTTGCACAGCCACCTTTTGTAATCTCTGAGATAAGTCATACATTAATACTCTGGACAAATGTGAGGAGAATGTAATGGTGGTACGATTGGCAGTAATCAGGCTGACATCACTAGGACTGAGGGAGGGTTGGACACAAGGACATTAAGTAGAGGTCATTTTGAAATGAATTGAAGTGGCGCCGCCTCAGACAAGGCAAGCATCTCTGGTTTGATGGCGGGGAGACCACTCGAAATGGCCCTCTCCACCTACCATCCAAAAGGGTGGTGGGAGGGAGTAAGTGGGGAGAGGGGAGAGCTAAACCTCTCCAGAGTATGGGTGACTGTGCTCCGTGCCTTTTGCAGGAGAGGGAAATACCAGCAGGTCAAAGGGTAATGCAAAAGAATAAACTGGTTCAATGTTTCCTGAATTAGTTCATTTGATCCTGCAACCCAGCAGCAGCAGGTGGTCAAATGACATTTACTAGAAGAAAGTATATGTAGACACACACATGCATGCACATACAGATGCACACACACACACAAATATGTTATCTTGTTTTTGTCCTGAAAATGTTCTTTGATCTAAACGTTTATCTGTGCCTGAACATTTAATGATCATTACTAAGATTCAGCGGTAAAGATACACCTATTAAAAAATCTATATTAGTGCACCCGTGGTTGCTGCTGAATTCATTTCTGGAAAAGCTTAATTCATTTTCATTATACTGATGTAATTTATTACTTTGTTTATTACTTTTGCATACATCAGACTTCAGAGAAATGTAATTTGTGACCCATGTCATTTGAATCTATTATTTAAGCATCTACAACCACTAAAGGATACATACTAAATTCATAAAGACAAGTCCAGCTCATTGAATATTGTAATTCAATATACACTGCTCAAAAAAATAAAGGGAACACTTAAACAACACAATGTAACTCCAAGTCAATTACACTTCTGTGAAATCAAACTGTCCACTTAGGAAGCAACACTGATTGACAATAAATTTCACATGCTGTTGTGCAAATGGAATAGACAAAAGGTGGAAATTATAGGCAATTAGCAAGACACCCCCCAAAACAGGAGTGATTCTGCAGGTGGTGACCACAGACCACTTCTCAGTTCCTATGCTTCCTGGCTGATGTTTTGGTCACTTTTGAATGCTGGCGGTGCTCTCACTCTAGTGGTAGCATGAGACGGAGTCTACAACAGGTAGTGCAGGCTCAGGTAGTGCAGTTCATCCAGGATGGCACATCAATGCGAACTGTGGCAAAAAGGTTTGCTGTGTCTGTCAGCGTAGTGTCCAGAGCATGCAGGCGCTACCAGGAGACAGGCCAGTACATCAGGAGACGTGGAGGAGGCCGTAGGAGGGCAACAACCCAGCAGCAGGACCGGTACCTCCGCCTTAGTGCAAGGAGGTGCACTGCCAGCGCCAAGCAAAATGACCTCCAGCAGGCCACAAAATTGCATGTGTCTGCTCAAACGGTCAGAAACAGACTCCATGAGGGTGGTATGAGGGCCCGACGTCCACAGGTGGAGGTTGTGCTTACAGCCCAACACCGTGCAGGACATTTGGCATTTGCCAGAGAACACCAAGATTGGCAAATTCGCCACTGGCGCCCTGTGCTCTTCACAGATGAAAGCAGGTTCACACTGAGCACATGAGCACATGTGACAGACGTGACAGAGTCTGGAGACGCCGTGGAGAACGTTCTACTGCCTGCAACATCCTCCAGCTTGACCGGTTTGGCGATGGGTCAGTCATGGTGTGGGGTGGCATTTCTTTGTGGGGCCGCACAGCCCTCCATGTGCTCGCCAGAGGTAGCCTGACTGCCATTAGGTACCGAGATGAGATCCTCAGACCCCTTGTGAGACCATATGCTGACACATGCACATTTGTGGCCTGCTGGAGGTCATTTTGCAGGGCTCTGGCAGTGCACCTCCTTGCACTAAGGCGGAGGTACCGGTCCTGCTGCTGGGTTGTTGCCCTCCTACGGCCTCCTCCACGTTTCCTGATGTACTGGCCTGTCTCCTGGTAGCGCCTGCATGCTCTGGACCCTACGCTGACAGACACAGCAAACCTTTTTGCCACAGTTCGCATTGATGTGCCATCCTGGATGAACTGCACTACCTGAGCCACTTGTGTGGGTTGTGGACTCCGTCTCATGCTACCACTAGAGTGAGAGCACCGCCAGCATTCAAAAGTGACCAAAACATCAGCCAGGAAGCATAGGAACTGAGAAGTGGTCTGTGGTCACCACCTGCAGAATCACTCCTGTTTTGGGGGGTGTCTTACTAATTGCCTATAATTTCCACCTTTTGTCTATTCCATTTGCACAACAGCATGTGAAATTTATTGTCAATCAGTGTTGCTTCCTAAGTGGACAGTTTGATTTCACAGAAGTGTGATTGACTTGGAGTTACATTGTGTTGTTTAAGTGTTCCCTTTATTTTTTTGAGCAGTGTATTTGTTGAACTGACCAATGCAATCAATGGGCAATGGGCAATAAGTACAGTGCCTGTACTCATACCAGATCAGAGGAGTGGATCTAGGCCGCTAAGGAACTGTGAAATTACATTACATAAAGCAAAGACTTGGCTGAGATTGCCTTGGAGCCTAGTGCTATGAAACTTACTATAGGATGAGGAGAGTGAGGGTTACTTATCTAAATGAAAGCTAGGTGAATGAGTAGGAGACAATACCATGTGGATTTGGTAGCTTACACAACTGTTATTGTTCAAATTTAAGAACTTCCTTGAGATTTGAAATTTACTGTATGTGTGGATAGCCTTGGTTGGCTTCCCTCTTCCCTAAATAGGCAGGGTTTCAGGTGGGCAATTGGAGCATGAGAAGAATGGTGATGGTAGCACATGATTGACATTAAGCAGAGTGAATTCTGACTGATGCGTTGAGACAGGGCTCTTCTTGAAGGGATTCACTAGGATTCCTTCATTATTTCACTCTGGGCTGAAAAGTTACTGGCAAAATCCCAGAATTCCAATTATTATACTTTAACAATACATTACAGAAAGTACAGAACACGTGACCAAGTATGTGTCCACAATGTGGGCAACTTTTAAATTGTCCGACAGTGGACTCCTGCAGCATGTTATGTTCTGTCTGATTCTATTTGATGGGGAGTTGAGCACATTTGAAACAAATGCCCTTTCAGACTCATTTCTCTTGAAGTAATGCTCACAGGGATTGGTATGTAATTGTTTATTTTGTTTTCCTTCTCCATCTTGAACGACTCCATCAATATCCGCTGGAGAGGGTGATTATGTACCATCTAAAACAGACTCAAGTATTGTTAGCTCTTGCAAAAAGGAAAGAGACTGGACTTCTTATCACACTTAATTAATTTCTACCTGTTGATAAGGTTGTGGCGGTGCCGTGCTTTTATAATACTGTTTACCGAGATCCAACGCCAGCCACAACAGCAAGGGCAAGTGGCTCAGCTGGCTCTCTGGTGACAACTGGACCAGCTCAGCTTATTCGGAACAGGTGGAGAGCGCTGATGCACAACACACTCCCTAATTCGGTTCACTGTGGTTATTTACTTATTTATTTATTTTTTCCAGTGGGACTCCAACAGCTCAACACTCAAACCTCGTTTTGATGATTACGGTCCCCCTATGCCTGCGGGTGGTGCAGATAATTTGCTTAATTTGTTGCCATTCACTTTCAGGACGTGGATCAAAGAGCTGTTAAATTGCACTGACGTGGCGTCTAGGAGTGACTGAGAGATGCACTGAGCCCTCTA